>NW_027463991.1:0-98141 GCF_050947455.1 Rhinoderma darwinii
AAAGCGAAAGTAACCAAGATCGAGCGTCTAGGATTTACTTGTGAATGGCTCGCCTGGGAAACATCCAGAGAAGTCAAAGACAGTGCTCCTATACTAATTGCCAGGCGCTGAGACGTATGCCGCCAAGATCAAGCGTCTATGACTTACGGTTCAAGAATTAGCCTCAGAAACAGTGGTTCAAAACATGCTGCCAATAGCTCGCCTGGGAAACATCCAGAGAAGTCCAAGATAGTGTTTTTTTAGAATGGCTGCCACGAGCTGAAACGAATGCAGCCAAGAGCGAGCGTCTGTGACTTACGGTTCAAGAGTTATTCACAGAAACATGGTTCTGAACTTTGCTGCCAGCCGCGAAAGCGAAAGTAACCAAGATCGAGCGTCTAGGATTTACTTGTGAATAGCTCGCCTGGGAAACATCCAGAGAAGTCAAAGACAGTGCTTCTATACTAATTGCCAGGCGCTGAGACGAATGCCGCCAAGATCAAGCGTCTAAGACTTACGGTTCAAGAATTAGCCTCAGAAACAGTGGGAAACAGTGCTTCTATACTAATTGCCAGGCGCTGAGACGAATGCCGCCAAGATCGAGCGTCTATGACTTACGGTTCAAGAATTAGCCTCAGAAACAGTGGTTTTGAACATGCTGCCAATAGCTCGCCTGGGAAACATCCAGAGAAGTCCAAGATAGTGTTTTTTTAGACTGGCTGCCACGAGCTGAAACGAATGCAGCCAAGAGCGAGCGTCTGTGACTTACGGTTCAAGAGTTATTCACAGAAACATGGTTCTGAACTTTGCTGCCAGCCGCGAAAGCGAAAGTAACCAAGATCGAGCGTCTAGGATTTACTTGTGAATGGCTCGCCTGGGAAACATCCAGAGAAGTCAAAGACAGTGCTTCTATACTAATTGCCAGGCGCTGAGACGAATGCCGCCAAGATCAAGCGTCTATGACTTACGGTTCAAGAATTAGCCTCAGAAACAGTGGTTCAAAACATGCTGCCAATAGCTCGCCTGGGAAACATCCAGAGAAGTCCAAGATAGTGTTTTTTTAGACTGGCTGCCACGAGCTGAAACGAATGCAGCCAAGAGCGAGCGTCTGTGACTTACGGTTCAAGAGTTATTCACAGAAACATGGTTCTGAACTTTGCTGCCAGCCGCGAAAGCGAAAGTAACCAAGATCGAGCGTCTAGGATTTACTTGTGAATGGCTCGCCTGGGAAACATCCAGAGAAGTCAAAGACAGTGCTTCCATACTAATTGCCAGGCGCTGAGACGAATGCCGCCAAGATCGAGCGTCTATGACTTACGGTTCAAGAATTAGCCTCAGAAACAGTGGTTCTGAACATGCTGCCAATAGCTCGCCTGGGAAACATCCAGAGAAGTCCAAGATAGTGTTTTTTTTAGACTGGCTGCCACGAGCTGAAACGAATGCAGCCAAGAGCGAGCGTCTGTGACTTACGGTTCAAGAGTTATTCACAGAAACATGGTTCTGAACTTTGCTGCCAGCCGCGAAAGCGAAAGTAACCAAGATCGAGCGTCTAGGATTTACTTGTGAATAGCTCGCCTGGGAAACATCCAGAGAAGTCAAAGACAGTGCTTCTATACTAATTGCCAGGCGCTGAGACGAATGCCGCCAAGATCAAGCGTCTAAGACTTACGGTTCAAGAATTAGCCTCAGAAACAGTGGGAAACAGTGCTTTTATACTAATTGCCAGGCGCTGAGACGAATGCCGCCAAGATCGAGCGTCTATGACTTACGGTTCAAGAATTAGCCACAGAAACAGTGGTTCTAAACATGCTGCCAATATCTCGCCTGGGAAACATCCAGAGAAGTCCAAGATAGTGTTTTTTAGACTGGCTGCCACGAGCTGAAACGAATGCAGCCAAGAGCGAGCGTCTGTCACTTACGGTTCAAGATTTATTCACAGAAACATGGTTCTGAACTTTGCTGCCAGCCGCGAAAGCGAAAATAACCAAGATCGAGCGTCTAGGATTTACTTGTCAATAGCTCGCCTGGGAAACATCCAGAGAAGTCAAAGACAGTGCTTCTATACTAATTGCCAGGCGCTGAGACGAATGCCGCCAAGATCGAGCGTCTATGACTTACGGTTCAAGAATTAGCCTCAGAAACAGTGGGAAACAGTGCTTCTATACTAATTGCCAGGCGCTGAGACGAATGCCGCCAAGATCGAGCGTCTATGACCTACGGTTCAAGAATTAGCCTCAGAAACAGTGTTTCTGAACATGCTGCCAATAGCTCGCCTGGGAAACATCCAGAGAAGTCCAAGATAGTGTTTTTTAGACTGGCTGCCACGAGCTGAAACGAATTTAACCAAGAGCGAGCGTCTGTGACTTACGGTTCAAGAGTTATTCACAGAAACATGGTTTTGAACTTTGCTGCCAGCCGCGAAAGCGAAAGTAACCAAGATCGAGCGTCTAGGATTTACTTGTCAATAGCTCGCCTGGGAAACATCCAGAGAAGTCAAAGACAGTGCTTCTATACTAATTGCCAGGCGCTGAGACGAATGCCGCCAAGATCAAGCGTCTAAGACTTACGGTTCAAGAATTAGCCTCAGAAACAGTGGGAAACAGTGCTTCTATACTAATTGCCAGGCGCTGAGACGAATGCCGCCAAGATCGAGCGTCTATGACTTACGGTTCAAGAATTAGCCTCAGAAACAGTGGTTCTAAACATGCTGCCAATAGCTCGCCTGGGAAACATTCAGAGAAGTCCAAGATAGTGTTTTTTAGACTGGCGGCCACGAGCTGAAACGAATGCAGCCAAGAGCGAGCGTTTGTGACTTACGGTTCTAGAGTTATTTACAGAAACATGGTTCTGAACTTTGCTGCCAGCCGCGAAAGCGAAAATAACCAAGATCGAGCGTCTAGGATTTACTTGTCAATAGCTCGCCTGTGAAACATCCAGAGAAGTCAAAAACAGTGCTTTTATACTAATTGCCAGGCGCTGAGACGAATGCCGCCAAGATCAAGCGTCTAAGACTTATGGTTCAAGAATTAGCCTCAGAAACAGTGGGAAACAGTGCTTCTATACTAATTGCCAGGCGTTGAGACGAATGCCGCCAAGATCGAGCGTCTATGACTTACGGTTCAAGAATTAGCCTCAGAAACAGTGGTTTTGAACATGCTGCCAATAGCTCGCCTGGGAAACATCCAGAGAAGTCCAAGATAGTGTTTTTTAGACTGGCTGCCACGAGCTGAAACGAATGCAACCAAGAGCGAGCGTCTGTGACTTACGGTTCAAGAGTTATTCACAGAAACATGGTTCTGAACTTTGCTGCTAGCCGCGAAAGCGAAAGTAACCAAGATCGAGCGTCAAGGATTTACTTGTCAATAGCTCGCCTGGGAAACATCCAGAGAAGTCAAAGACAGTGCTTCTATACTAATTGCCAGGCGCTGAGACGAATGCCGCCAAGATCGAGCGTCTAAGACTTACGCTTCAAGAATTAGCCTCAGAAACAGTGGGAAACAGTGTTTCTATACTAATTGCCAGGCGCTGAGACGAATGCCGCCAAGATCAAGCGTCAAAGACTTACGGTTCAAGAATTAGCCTCAGAAACAGTGGGAAACAGTGCTTTTATACAAATTGCCAGGCGCTGAGACGAATGCCGCCAAGATCGAGCGTCTATGACTTACGGTTCAAGAATTAGCCTCAGAAACAGTGGTTCTAAACATGCTGCCAATAGCTCGCCTGGGAAACATCCAGAGAAGTCCAAGATAGTGTTTTTTAGACTGGCTGCCACGAGCTGAAACGAATGCAGCCAAGAGCGAGCGTGTCACTTACGGTTCAAGAGTTATTCACAGAAACATGGTTCTGAACTTTGCTGCCAGCCGCGAAAGCGAAAGTAACCAAGATCGAGCGTCTAGGATTTACTTGTCAATAGCTCGCCTGGGAAACATCCAGAGAAGTCAAAGACAGTGCTTCTATACTAATTGCCAGGCGCTGAGACGAATGCCGCCAAGATCGAGCGTCTAAGACTTACGGTTCAAGAATTAGCCTCAGAAACAGTGGGAAACAGTGTTTCTATACTAATTGCCAGGCGCTGAGACGAATGCCGCCAAGATCAAGCGTCAAAGACTTACGGTTCAAGAATTAGCCTCAGAAACAGTGGGAAACAGTGCTTTTATACTAATTGCCAGGCGCTGAGACGAATGCCGCCAAGATCGAGCGTCTATGACTTACGGTTCAAGAATTAGCCACAGAAACAGTGGTTCTAAACATGCTGCCAATAGCTCGCCTGGGAAACATCCAGAGAAGTCCAAGATAGTGTTTTTTTGACTGGCTGCCACGAGCTGAAACGAATGCAGCCAAGAGCGAGCGTCTGTCACTTACGGTTCAAGAGTTATTCACAGAAACATGGTTCTGAACTTTGCTGCCAGCCGCGAAAGCGAAAATAACCAAGATCGAGCGTCTAGGATTTACTTGTCAATAGCTCGCCTGGGAAACATCCAGAGAAGTCAAAGACAGTGCTTCTATACTAATTGCCAGGCGCTGAGACGAATGCCGCCAAGATCGAGCGTCTATGACTTACGGTTCAAGAATTAGCCTCAGAAACAGTGGGAAACAGTGCTTTTATACTAATTGCCAGGCGCTGAGACGAATGCCGCCAAGATCGAGCGTCTATGACTTACGGTTCAAGAATTAGCCTCAGAAACAGTGTTTCTGAACATGCTGCCAATAGCTCGCCTGGGAAACATCCAGAGAAGTCCAAGATAGTGTTTTTTAGACTGGCTGCCACGAGCTGAAACTAATTTAACCAAGAGCGAGCGTCTGTGACTTACGGTTGAAGAGTTATTCACAGAAACATGGTTCTGAACTTTGCTGCCAGCCGCGAAAGCGAAAGTAACCAAGATCGAGCGTCTAGGATTTACTTGTCAATAGCTCGCCTGGGAAACATCCAGAGAAGTCAAAGACAGTGCTTCTATACTAATTGCCAGGCGCTGAGACGAATGCCGCCAAGATCAAGCGTCTAAGACTTACGGTTCAAGAATTAGCCTCAGAAACAGTGGGAAACAATGCTTCTATACTAATTGCCAGGCGTTGAGACGAATGCCGCCAAGATCGAGCGTCTATGACTTACGGTTCAAGAATTAGCCTCAGAAACAGTGGTTTTGAACATGCTGCCAATAGCTCGCCTGGGAAACATCCAGAGAAGTCCAAGATAGTTTTTTTAGACTGGCTGCCATGAGCTGAAACGAATGCAACCAAGAGCGAGCGTCTGTGACTTACGGTTCAAGAGTTATTCACAGAAACATGGTTCTGAACTTTGCTGCCAGCCGCGAAAGCGAAAATAACCAAGATCGAGCGTCTAAGATTTACTTGTCAATAGCTCGCCTGGGAAACATCCAGTGAAGTCAAAGACAGTGCTTCTATACTAATTGCCAGGCGCTGAGACGAATGCCGCCAAGATCGAGCGTCTATGACTTACGGTTCAAGAATTAGCCTCAGAAACAGTGGGAAACAGTGCTTCTATACTAATTTCCAGGTGCTGAGACGAATGCCGCCAAGATCGAGCGTCTATGACTTACGGTTCAAGAATTAGCCTCAGAAACAGTGGTTCTAAACATGCTGCCAATAGCTCGCCTGGGAAACATCCAGAGAAGTCCAAGATAGTGTTTTTTAGACTGACTGCCACGAGCTGAAACGAATGCAGCCAAGAGCGAGCGTCTGTGACTTACGGTTCAAGAGTTATTCACAGAAACATGGTTCTGAACTTTGCTGCCAGCCGCGAAAGCGAAAGTAACCAAGATCGAGCGTCTAGGATTTATTTGTCAATAGCTCGCCTGGGAAACATCCAGAGAAGTCAAAGACAGTGCTTCTATACTAATTGCCAGGCGCTGAGACGAATGCCGCCAAGATCAAGCGTCTAAGACTTACGGTTCAAGAATTAGCCTCAGAAACAGTGGGAAACAGTGCTTCTATACTAATTGCCAGGCGTTGAGACGAATGCCGCCAAGATCGAGCGTCTATGACTTACGGTTCAAGAACTAGCCTCAGAAACAGTGGTTTTAAACATGCTGCCAATAGCTCGCCTGGGAAACATCCAGATAAGTCCAAGATAGTGTTTTTTAGACTGGCTGCCATGAGCTGAAACGAATGCAACCAAGAGCGAGCGTCTGTGACTTACGGTTCAAGAGTTATTCACAGAAACATGGTTCTGAACTTTGCTGCCAGCCGCGAAAGCGAAAATAACCAAGATCGAGCGTCTAAGATTTACTTGTCAATAGCTCGCCTGGGAAACATCCAGTGAAGTCAAAGACAGTGCTTCTATACTAATTGCCAGGCGCTGAGACGAATGCCGCCAAGATCGAGCGTCTATGACTTACGGTTCAAGAATTAGCCTCAGAAACAGTGGGAAACAGTGTTTCTATACTAATTTCCAGGTGCTGAGACGAATGCCGCCAAGATCGAGCGTCTATGACTTACGGTTCAAGAATTAGCCTCAGAAACAGTGGTTCTAAACATGCTGCCAATAGCTCGCCTGGGAAACATCCAGAGAAGTCCAAGATAGTGTTTTTTAGACTGGCTGCCACGAGCTGAAACGAATGCAGCCAAGAGCGAGCGTGTCACTTACGGTTCAAGAGTTATTCACAGAAACATGGTTCTGAACTTTGCTGCCAGCCGCGAAAGCGAAAGTAACCAAGATCGAGCGTCTAGGATTTACTTGTCAATAGCTCGCCTGGGAAACATCCAGAGAAGTCAAAGACAGTGCTTCTATACTAATTGCCAGGCGCTGAGACGAATGCCGCCAAGATCAAGCGTCAAAGACTTACGGTTCAAGAATTAGCCTCAGAAACAGTGGGAAACAGTGCTTTTATACTAATTGCCAGGCGCTGAGACGAATGCCGCCAAGATCGAGCGTCTATGACTTACGGTTCAAGAATTAGCCACAGAAACAGTGGTTCTAAACATGCTGCCAATAGCTCGCCTGGGAAACATCCAGAGAAGTCCAAGATAGTGTTTTTTTGACTGGCTGCCACGAGCTGAAACGAATGCAGCCAAGAGCGAGCGTCTGTCACTTACGGTTCAAGAGTTATTCACAGAAACATGGTTCTGAACTTTGCTGCCAGCCGCGAAAGCGAAAATAACCAAGATCGAGCGTCTAGGATTTACTTGTCAATAGCTCGCCTGGGAAACATCCAGAGAAGTCAAAGACAGTGCTTCTATACTAATTGCCAGGCGCTGAGACGAATGCCGCCAAGATCGAGCGTCTATGACTTACGGTTCAAGAATTAGCCTCAGAAACAGTGGGAAACAGTGCTTTTATACTAATTGCCAGGCGCTGAGACGAATGCCGCCAAGATCGAGCGTCTATGACTTACGGTTCAAGAATTAGCCTCAGAAACAGTGTTTCTGAACATGCTGCCAATAGCTCGCCTGGGAAACATCCAGAGAAGTCCAAGATAGTGTTTTTTAGACTGGCTGCCACGAGCTGAAACGAATTTAACCAAGAGCGAGCGTCTGTGACTTACGGTTGAAGAGTTATTCACAGAAACATGGTTCTGAACTTTGCTGCCATCCGCGAAAGCGAAAGTAACCAAGATCGAGCGTCTAGGATTTACTTGTCAATAGCTCGCCTGGGAAACATCCAGAGAAGTCAAAGACAGTGCTTCTATACTAATTGCCAGGCGCTGAGACGAATGCCGCCAAGATCAAGCGTCTAAGACTTACGGTTCAAGAATTAGCCTCAGAAACAGTGGGAAACAGTGCTTCTATACTAATTGCCAGGCGTTGAGACGAATGCCGCCAAGATCGAGCGTCTATGACTTACGGTTCAAGAATTAGCCTCAGAAACAGTGGTTTTGAACATGCTGCCAATAGCTCGCCTGGGAATCATCCAGAGAAGTCCAAGATAGTGTTTTTTAGACTGGCTGCCATGAGCTGAAACGAATGCAACCAAGAGCGAGCGTCTGTGACTTACGGTTCAAGAGTTATTCACAGAAACATGGTTCTGAACTTTGCTGCCAGCCGCGAAAGCGAAAATAACCAAGATCGAGCGTCTAAGATTTACTTGTCAATAGCTCGCCTGGGAAACATCCAGTGAAGTCAAAGACAGTGCTTCTATACTAATTGCCAGGCGCTGAGACGAATGCCGCCAAGATCGAGCGTCTATGACTTACGGTTCAAGAATTAGCCTCAGAAACAGTGGGAAACAGTGCTTCTATACTAATTTCCAGGTGCTGAGACGAATGCCGCCAAGATCGAGCGTCTATGACTTACGGTTCAAGAATTAGCCTCAGAAACAGTGGTTCTAAACATGCTGCCAATAGCTCGCCTGGGAAACATCCAGAGAAGTCCAAGATAGTGTTTTTTAGACTGACTGCCACGAGCTGAAACGAATGCAGCCAAGAGCGAGCGTCTGTGACTTACGGTTCAAGAGTTATTCACAGAAACATGGTTCTGAACTTTGCTGCCAGCCGCGAAAGCGAAAGTAACCAAGATCGAGCGTCTAGGATTTACTTGTCAATAGCTCGCCTGGGAAACATCCAGAGAAGTCAAAGACAGTGCTTCTATACTAATTGCCAGGCGCTGAGACGAATGCCGCCAAGATCAAGCGTCTAAGACTTACGGTTCAAGAATTAGCCTCAGAAACAGTGGGAAACAGTGCTTCTATACTAATTGCCAGGCGTTGAGACGAATGCCGCCAAGATCGAGCGTCTATGACTTACGGTTCAAGAATTAGCCTCAGAAACAGTGGTTTTGAACATGCTGCCAATAGCTCGCCTGGGAAACATCCAGATAAGTCCAAGATAGTGTTTTTTAGACTGGCTGCCATGAGCTGAAACGAATGCAACCAAGAGCGAGCGTCTGTGACTTACGGTTCAAGAGTTATTCACAGAAACATGGTTCTGAACTTTGCTGCCAGCCGCGAAAGCGAAAATAACCAAGATCGAGCGTCTAAGATTTACTTGTCAATAGCTCGCCTGGGAAACATCCAGTGAAGTCAAAGACAGTGCTTCTATACTAATTGCCAGGCGCTGAGACGAATGCCGCCAAGATCGAGCGTCTATGACTTACGGTTCAAGAATTAGCCTCAGAAACAGTGGGAAACAGTGTTTCTATACTAATTTCCAGGTGCTGAGACG
Organism: Rhinoderma darwinii; assembly: GCF_050947455.1. NCBI lineage: Eukaryota > Metazoa > Chordata > Amphibia > Anura > Rhinodermatidae > Rhinoderma > Rhinoderma darwinii. The sequence goes on from NW_027463991.1 coordinate 9,096, forward strand.
AATGCCGCCAAGATCGAGCGTCTATGACTTACGGTTCAAGAATTAGCCTCAGAAACAGTGGTTCTAAACATGCTGCCAATAGCTCGCCTGGGAAACATCCAGAGAAGTCCAAGATAGTGTTTTTTAGACTGACTGCCACGAGCTGAAACGAATGCAGCCAAGAGCGAGCGTCTGTGACTTACGGTTCAAGAGTTATTCACAGAAACATGGTTCTGAACTTTGCTGCCAGCCGCGAAAGCGAAAGTAACCAAGATCGAGCGTCTAGGATTTACTTGTCAATAGCTCGCCTGGGAAACATCCAGAGAAGTCAAAGACAGTGCTTCTATACTAATTGCCAGGCGCTGAGACGAATGCCGCCAAGATCAAGCGTCTAAGACTTACGGTTCAAGAATTAGCCTCAGAAACAGTGGGAAACAGTGCTTCTATACTAATTGCCAGGCGTTGAGACGAATGCCGCCAAGATCGAGCGTCTATGACTTACGGTTCAAGAATTAGCCTCAGAAACAGTGGTTTTGAACATGCTGCCAATAGCTCGCCTGGGAAACATCCAGAGAAGTCCAAGATAGTGTTTTTTAGACTGGCTGCCATGAGCTGAAACGAATGCAACCAAGAGCGAGCGTCTGTGACTTACGGTTCAAGAGTTATTCACAGAAACATGGTTCTGAACTTTGCTGCCAGCCGCGAAAGCGAAAATAACCAAGATCGAGCGTCTAAGATTTACTTGTCAATAGCTCGCCTGGGAAACATCCAGTGAAGTCAAAGACAGTGCTTCTATACTAATTGCCAGGCGCTGAGACGAATGCCGCCAAGATCGAGCGTCTATGACTTACGGTTCAAGAATTAGCCTCAGAAACAGTGGGAAACAGTGCTTCTATACTAATTTCCAGGTGCTGAGACGAATGCCGCCAAGATCGAGCGTCTATGACTTACGGTTCAAGAATTAGCCTCAGAAACAGTGGTTCTAAACATGCTGCCAATAGCTCGCCTGGGAAACATCCAGAGAAGTCCAAGATAGTGTTTTTTAGACTGACTGCCACGAGCTGAAACGAATGCAGCCAAGAGCGAGCGTCTGTGACTTACGGTTCAAGAGTTATTCACAGAAACATGGTTCTGAACTTTGCTGCCAGCCGCGAAAGCGAAAGTAACCAAGATCGAGCGTCTAGGATTTACTTGTCAATAGCTCGCCTGGGAAACATCCAGAGAAGTCAAAGACAGTGCTTCTATACTAATTGCCAGGCGCTGAGACGAATGCCGCCAAGATCAAGCGTCTAAGACTTACGGTTCAAGAATTAGCCTCAGAAACAGTGGGAAACAGTGCTTCTATACTAATTGCCAGGCGTTGAGACGAATGCCGCCAAGATCGAGCGTCTATGACTTACGGTTCAAGAATTAGCCTCAGAAACAGTGGTTTTGAACATGCTGCCAATAGCTCGCCTGGGAAACATCCAGAGAAGTCCAAGATAGTGTTTTTTAGACTGGCTGCCACGAGCTGAAACGAATGCAACCAAGAGCGAGCGTCTGTGACTTACAGTTCAAGAGTTATTCACAGAAACATGGTTCTGAACTTTGCTGCCAGCCGCGAAAGCGAAAATAACCAAGATCGAGCGTCTAAGATTTACTTGTCAATAGCTCGCCTGGGAAACATCCAGTGAAGTCAAAGACAGTGCTTCTATACTAATTGCCAGGCGCTGAGACGAATGCCGCCAAGATCGAGCGTCTATGACTTACGGTTCAAGAATTAGCCTCAGAAACAGTGGGAAACAGTGCTTCTATACTAATTTCCAGGTGCTGAGACGAATGCCGCCAAGATCGAGCGTCTATGACTTACGGTTCAAGAATTAGCCTCAGAAACAGTGGTTCTAAACATGCTGCCAATAGCTCGCCTGGGAAACATCCAGAGAAGTCCAAGATAGTGTTTTTTAGACTGACTGTCACGAGCTGAAACGAATGCAACCAAGAGCGAGCGTCTGTGACTTACGGTTCAAGAGTTATTCACAGAAACATGGTTCTGAACTTTGCTGCCAGCCGCGAAAGCGAAAATAACCAAGATCGAGCGTCTAAGATTTACTTGTCAATAGCTCGCCTGGGAAACATCCAGTGAAGTCAAAGACAGTGCTTCTATACTAATTGCCAGGCGCTGAGACGAATGCCGCCAAGATCGAGCGTCTATGACTTACGGTTCAAGAATTAGCCTCAGAAACAGTGGGAAACAGTGTTTCTATACTAATTTCCAGGTGCTGAGACGAATGCCGCCAAGATCGAGCGTCTATGACTTACGGTTCAAGAATTAGCCTCAGAAACAGTGGTTCTAAACATGCTGCCAATAGCTCGCCTGGGAAACATCCAGAGAAGTCCAAGATAGTGTTTTTTAGACTGGCTGCCACGAGCTGAAACGAATGCAGCCAAGAGCGAGCGTGTCACTTACGGTTCAAGAGTTATTCACAGAAACATGGTTCTGAACTTTGCTGCCAGCCGCGAAAGCGAAAGTAACCAAGATCGAGCGTCTAGGATTTACTTGTCAATAGCTCGCCTGGGAAACATCCAGAGAAGTCAAAGACAGTGCTTCTATACTAATTGCCAGGCGCTGAGACGAATGCCGCCAAGATCGAGCGTCTAAGACTTACGGTTCAAGAATTAGCCTCAGAAACAGTGGGAAACAGTGTTTCTATACTAATTGCCAGGCGCTGAGACGAATGCCGCCAAGATCAAGCGTCAAAGACTTACGGTTCAAGAATTAGCCTCAGAAACAGTGGGAAACAGTGCTTTTATACTAATTGCCAGGCGCTGAGACGAATGCCGCCAAGATCGAGCGTCTATGACTTACGGTTCAAGAATTAGCCACAGAAACAGTGGTTCTAAACATGCTGCCAATAGCTCGCCTGGGAAACATCCAGAGAAGTCCAAGATAGTGTTTTTTTGACTGGCTGCCACGAGCTGAAACGAATGCAGCCAAGAGCGAGCGTCTGTCACTTACGGTTCAAGAGTTATTCACAGAAACATGGTTCTGAACTTTGCTGCCAGCCGCGAAAGCGAAAATAACCAAGATCGAGCGTCTAGGATTTACTTGTCAATAGCTCGCCTGGGAAACATCCAGAGAAGTCAAAGACAGTGCTTCTATACTAATTGCCAGGCGCTGAGACGAATGCCGCCAAGATCGAGCGTCTATGACTTACGGTTCAAGAATTAGCCTCAGAAACAGTGGGAAACAGTGCTTTTATACTAATTGCCAGGCGCTGAGACGAATGCCGCCAAGATCGAGCGTCTATGACTTACGGTTCAAGAATTAGCCTCAGAAACAGTGTTTCTGAACATGCTGCCAATAGCTCGCCTGGGAAACATCCAGAGAAGTCCAAGATAGTGTTTTTTAGACTGGCTGCCACGAGCTGAAACGAATTTAACCAAGAGCTAGCGTCTGTGACTTACGGTTGAAGAGTTATTCACAGAAACATGGTTCTGAACTTTGCTGCCATCCGCGAAAGCGAAAGTAACCAAGATCGAGCGTCTAGGATTTACTTGTCAATAGCTCGCCTGGGAAACATCCAGAGAAGTCAAAGACAGTGCTTCTATACTAATTGCCAGGCGCTGAGACGAATGCCGCCAAGATCAAGCGTCTAAGACTTACGGTTCAAGAATTAGCCTCAGAAACAGTGGGAAACAGTGCTTCTATACTAATTGCCAGGCGTTGAGACGAATGCCGCCAAGATCGAGCGTCTATGACTTACGGTTCAAGAATTAGCCTCAGAAACAGTGGTTTTGAACATGCTGCCAATAGCTCGCCTGGGAATCATCCAGAGAAGTCCAAGATAGTGTTTTTTAGACTGGCTGCCATGAGCTGAAACGAATGCAACCAAGAGCGAGCGTCTGTGACTTACGGTTCAAGAGTTATTCACAGAAACATGGTTCTGAACTTTGCTGCCAGCCGCGAAAGCGAAAATAACCAAGATCGAGCGTCTAAGATTTACTTGTCAATAGCTCGCCTGGGAAACATCCAGTGAAGTCAAAGACAGTGCTTCTATACTAATTGCCAGGCGCTGAGACGAATGCCGCCAAGATCGAGCGTCTATGACTTACGGTTCAAGAATTAGCCTCAGAAACAGTGGGAAACAGTGCTTCTATACTAATTTCCAGGTGCTGAGACGAATGCCGCCAAGATCGAGCGTCTATGACTTACGGTTCAAGAATTAGCCTCAGAAACAGTGGTTCTAAACATGCTGCCAATAGCTCGCCTGGGAAACATCCAGAGAAGTCCAAGATAGTGTTTTTTAGACTGACTGCCACGAGCTGAAACGAATGCAGCCAAGAGCGAGCGTCTGTGACTTACGGTTCAAGAGTTATTCACAGAAACATGGTTCTGAACTTTGCTGCCAGCCGCGAAAGCGAAAGTAACCAAGATCGAGCGTCTAGGATTTACTTGTCAATAGCTCGCCTGGGAAACATCCAGAGAAGTCAAAGACAGTGCTTCTATACTAATTGCCAGGCGCTGAGACGAATGCCGCCAAGATCAAGCGTCTAAGACTTACGGTTCAAGAATTAGCCTCAGAAACAGTGGGAAACAGTGCTTCTATACTAATTGCCAGGCGTTGAGACGAATGCCGCCAAGATCGAGCGTCTATGACTTACGGTTCAAGAATTAGCCTCAGAAACAGTGGTTTTGAACATGCTGCCAATAGCTCGCCTGGGAAACATCCAGATAAGTCCAAGATAGTGTTTTTTAGACTGGCTGCCATGAGCTGAAACGAATGCAACCAAGAGCGAGCGTCTGTGACTTACGGTTCAAGAGTTATTCACAGAAACATGGTTCTGAACTTTGCTGCCAGCCGCGAAAGCGAAAATAACCAAGATCGAGCGTCTAAGATTTACTTGTCAATAGCTCGCCTGGGAAACATCCAGTGAAGTCAAAGACAGTGCTTCTATACTAATTGCCAGGCGCTGAGACGAATGCCGCCAAGATCGAGCGTCTATGACTTACGGTTCAAGAATTAGCCTCAGAAACAGTGGGAAACAGTGTTTCTATACTAATTTCCAGGTGCTGAGACGAATGCCGCCAAGATCGAGCGTCTATGACTTACGGTTCAAGAATTAGCCTCAGAAACAGTGGTTCTAAACATGCTGCCAATAGCTCGCCTGGGAAACATCCAGAGAAGTCCAAGATAGTGTTTTTTAGACTGACTGCCACGAGCTGAAACGAATGCAGCCAAGAGCGAGCGTCTGTGACTTACGGTTCAAGAGTTATTCACAGAAACATGGTTCTGAACTTTGCTGCCAGCCGCGAAAGCGAAAGTAACCAAGATCGAGCGTCTAGGATTTACTTGTCAATAGCTCGCCTGGGAAACATCCAGAGAAGTCAAAGACAGTGCTTCTATACTAATTGCCAGGCGCTGAGACGAATGCCGCCAAGATCAAGCGTCTAAGACTTACGGTTCAAGAATTAGCCTCAGAAACAGTGGGAAACAGTGCTTCTATACTAATTGCCAGGCGTTGAGACGAATGCCGCCAAGATCGAGCGTCTATGACTTACGGTTCAAGAATTAGCCTCAGAAACAGTGGTTTTGAACATGCTGCCAATAGCTCGCCTGGGAAACATCCAGAGAAGTCCAAGATAGTGTTTTTTAGACTGGCTGCCATGAGCTGAAACGAATGCAACCAAGAGCGAGCGTCTGTGACTTACGGTTCAAGAGTTATTCACAGAAACATGGTTCTGAACTTTGCTGCCAGCCGCGAAAGCGAAAATAACCAAGATCGAGCGTCTAAGATTTACTTGTCAATAGCTCGCCTGGGAAACATCCAGTGAAGTCAAAGACAGTGCTTCTATACTAATTGCCAGGCGCTGAGACGAATGCCGCCAAGATCGAGCGTCTATGACTTACGGTTCAAGAATTAGCCTCAGAAACAGTGGGAAACAGTGTTTCTATACTAATTTCCAGGTGCTGAGACGAATGCCGCCAAGATCGAGCGTCTATGACTTACGGTTCAAGAATTAGCCTCAGAAACAGTGGTTCTAAACATGCTGCCAATAGCTCGCCTGGGAAACATCCAGAGAAGTCCAAGATAGTGTTTTTTAGACTGACTGCCACGAGCTGAAACGAATGCAGCCAAGAGCGAGCGTCTGTGACTTACGGTTCAAGAGTTATTCACAGAAACATGGTTCTGAACTTTGCTGCCAGCCGCGAAAGCGAAAGTAACCAAGATCGAGCGTCTAGGATTTACTTGTCAATAGCTCGCCTGGGAAACATCCAGAGAAGTCAAAGACAGTGCTTCCATACTAATTGCCAGGCGCTGAGACGAATGCCGCCAAGATCAAGCGTCTAAGACTTACGGTTCAAGAATTAGCCTCAGAAACAGTGGGAAACAGTGCTTCTATACTAATTGCCAGGCGTTGAGACGAATGCCGCCAAGATCGAGCGTCTATGACTTACGGTTCAAGAATTAGCCTCAGAAACAGTGGTTTTGAACATGCTGCCAATAGCTCGCCTGGGAAACATCCAGAGAAGTCCAAGATAGTGTTTTTTAGACTGGCTGCCACGAGCTGAAACGAATGCAACCAAGAGCGAGCGTCTGTGACTTACAGTTCAAGAGTTATTCACAGAAACATGGTTCTGAACTTTGCTGCCAGCCGCGAAAGCGAAAATAACCAAGATCGAGCGTCTAAGATTTACTTGTCAATAGCTCGCCTGGGAAACATCCAGTGAAGTCAAAGACAGTGCTTCTATACTAATTGCCAGGCGCTGAGACGAATGCCGCCAAGATCGAGCGTCTATGACTTACGGTTCAAGAATTAGCCTCAGAAACAGTGGGAAACAGTGCTTCTATACTAATTTCCAGGTGCTGAGACGAATGCCGCCAAGATCGAGCGTCTATGACTTACGGTTCAAGAATTAGCCTCAGAAACAGTGGTTCTAAACATGCTGCCAATAGCTCGCCTGGGAAACATCCAGAGAAGTCCAAGATAGTGTTTTTTAGACTGACTGTCACGAGCTGAAACGAATGCAGCCAAGAGCGAGCGTCTGTGACTTACGGTTCAAGAGTTATTCACAGAAACATGGTTCTGAACTTTGCTGCCAGCCGCGAAAGCGAAAATAACCAAGATCGAGCGTCTAGGATTTACTTGTCAATAGCTCGCCTGGGAAACATCCAGAGAAGTCAAAGACAGTGCTTCTATACTAATTGCCAGGCGCTGAGACGAATGCCGCCAAGATCAAGCGTCTAAGACTTACGGTTCAAGAATTAGCCTCAGAAACAGTGGGAAACAGTGCTTCTATACTAATTGCCAGGCGCTGAGACGAATGCCGCCAAGATCGAGCGTCTATGACTTACGGTTCAAAAATTAGCCTCAGAAACAGTGGTTTTAAACATGCTGCCAATAGCTCGCCTGGGAAACATCCAGAGAAGTCCAAGATAGTGTTTTTTTAGACTGGCTGCCACGAGCTGAAACGAATGCAGCCAAGAGCGAGCGTCTGTGACTTACGGTTCAAGAGTTATTCACAGAAACATGGTTCTGAACTTTACTGCCAGCCGCGAAAGCGAAAGTAACCAAGATCGAGCGTCTAGGATTTACTTGTGAGTAGCTCGCCTGGGAAAAATCCAGAGAAGTCAAAGACAGTGCTTCCATACTAATTGCCAGGCGCTGAGACGAATGCCGCCAAGATCAAGCGTCTAAGACTTACGGTTCAAGAATTAGCCTCAGAAACAGTGGGAAACAGTGCTTCTATACTAATTGCCAGGCGCTGAGACGAATGCCGCCAAGATCGAGCGTCTATGACTTACGGTTCAAGAATTAGCCTCAGAAACAGTGGTTCTGAACATGCTGCCAATAGCTCGCCTGGGAAACATCCAGAGAAGTCCAAGATAGTGTTTTTTAGACTGGCTGCCACGAGCTGAAACGAATGCAGCCAAGAGCGAGCGTCTGTCACTTACGGTTCAAGAGTTATTCACAGAAACATGGTTCTGAACTTTGCTGCCAGCCGCGAAAGCGAAAATAACCAAGATCGAGCGTCTAGGATTTACTTGTCAATAGCTCGCCTGGGAAACATCCAGTGAAGTCAAAGACAGTGCTTCTATACTAATTGCCAGGCGCTGAGACGAATGCCGCCAAGATCGAGCGTCTATGACTTACGGTTCAAGAATTAGCCTCAGAAACAGTGGGAAACAGTGTTTCTATACTAATTGCCAGGCGCTGAGACGAATGCCGCCAAGATCGAGCGTCTATGACTTACGGTTCAAGAATTAGCCACAGAAACAGTGGTTCTAAACATGCTGCCAATAGCTCGCCTGGGAAACATCCAGAGAAGTCCAAGATAGTGTTTTTTAGACTGGCTGCCACGAGCTGAAACGAATGCAGCCAAGAGCGAGCGTGTCACTTACGGTTCAAGAGTTATTCACAGAAACATGGTTCTGAACTTTGCTGCCAGCCGCGAAAGCGAAAGTAACCAAGATCGAGCGTCTAGGATTTACTTTTCAATAGCTCGCCTGGGAAACATCCAGAGAAGTCAAAGACAGTGCTTCTATACTAATTGCCAGGCGCTGAGACGAATGCCGCCAAGATCGAGCGTCTAAGACTTACGGTTCAAGAATTAGCCTCAGAAACAGTGGTTCTAAACATGCTGCCAATAGCTCGCCTGGGAAACATCCAGAGAAGTCCAAGATAGTGTTTTTAGACTGACTGCCACGAGCTGAAACGAATGCAGCCAAGAGCGAGCGTCTGTCACTTACGGTTCAAGAGTTATTCACTGAAACATGGTTCTGAACTTTGCTGCCAGCCGCGAAAGCGAAAATAACCAAGATCGAGCGTCTAGGATTTACTTGTCAATAGCTCGCCTGGGAAACATCCAGTGAAGTCAAAGACAGTGCTTCTATACTAATTGCCAGGCGCTGAGACGAATGCCGCCAAGATCAAGCGTCTAAGACTTACGGTTCAAGAATTAGCCTCAGAAACAGTGGGAAACAGTGCTTCTATACTAATTTCCAGGTGCTGAGACGAATGCCGCCAAGATCGAGCGTCTATGACTTACGGTTCAAGAATTAGCCTCAGAAACAGTGGTTCTAAACATGCTGCCAATAGCTCGCCTGGGAAACATCCAGAGAAGTCCAAGATAGTGTTTTTTAGACTGACTGCCACGAGCTGAAACGAATGCAGCCAAGAGCGAGCGTCTGTCACTTACGGTTCAAGAGTTATTCACTGAAAGATGGTTCTGAACTTTGCTGCCAGCCGCGAAAGCGAAAATAACCAAGATCGAGCGTCTAGGATTTACTTGTCAATAGCTCGCCTGGGAAACATCCAGAGAAGTCAAAGACAGTGCTTCTATACTAATTGCCAGGCGCTGAGACGAATGCCGCCAAGATCGAGCGTCTATGACTTACGGTTCAAGAATTAGCCTCAGAAACAGTGGGAAACAGTGCTTCTATACTAATTGCCAGGCGCTGAGACGAATGCCGCCAAGATCGAGCGTCTATGACTTACGGTTCAAGAATTAGCCTCAGAAACAGTGGTTCTGAATATGATGCCAATAGCTCGCCTGGGAAACATCCAGAGAAGTCCAAGATAGTGTTTTTTTTAGACTGGCTGCCACGAGCTGAAACGAATGCAGCCAAGAGCGAGCGTCTGTGACTTACGGTTCAAAAGTTATTCACATAAACATGGTTCTGAACTTTGCTGCCAGCCGCGAAAGCGAAAGCAACCAAGATCGAGCGTCTAGGATTTACTTGTGAATAGCTCGCCTGGAAAACATCCAGAGAAGTCAAAGACAGTGCTTCTATACTAATTGCCAGGCGCTGAGACGAATGCCGCCAAGATCGAGCGTCTAAGACTTACGGTTCAAGAATTAGCCTCAGAAACAGTGGTTCTAAACATGCTGCCAATAGCTCGCCTGGGAAACATCCAGAGAAGTCCAAGATAGTGTTTTTTAGACTGACTGCCACGAGCTGAAACGAATGCAGCCAAGAGCGAGCGTCTGTCACTTACGGTTCAAGAGTTATTCACTGAAACATGGTTCTGAACTTTGCTGCCAGCCGCGAAAGCGAAAATAACCAAGATCGAGCGTCTAGGATTTACTTGTCAATAGCTCGCCTGGGAAACATCCAGTGAAGTCAAAGACAGTGCTTCTATACTAATTGCCAGGCGCTGAGACGAATGCCGCCAAGATCAAGCGTCTAAGACTTACGGTTCAAGAATTAGCCTCAGAAACAGTGGGAAACAGTGCTTCTATACTAATTTCCAGGTGCTGAGACGAATGCCGCCAAGATCGAGCGTCTATGACTTACGGTTCAAGAATTAGCCTCAGAAACAGTGGTTCTAAACATGCTGCCAATAGCTCGCCTGGGAAACATCCAGAGAAGTCCAAGATAGTGTTTTTTAGACTGACTGCCACGAGCTGAAACGAATGCAGCCAAGAGCGAGCGTCTGTCACTTACGGTTCAAGAGTTATTCACTGAAAGATGGTTCTGAACTTTGCTGCCAGCCGCGAAAGCGAAAATAACCAAGATCGAGCGTCTAGGATTTACTTGTCAATAGCTCGCCTGGGAAACATCCAGAGAAGTCAAAGACAGTGCTTCTATACTAATTGCCAGGCGCTGAGACGAATGCCGCCAAGAACGAGCGTCTATGACTTACGGTTCAAGAATTAGCCTCAGAAACAGTGGGAAACAGTGCTTCTATACTAATTGCCAGACGCTGAAACAAATGCAACCAAGAGCGAGCGTCTGTGACTTACGGTTCAAGAGTTATTCACAGAAACATGGTTCTGAACTTTGCTGCCAGCCGCGAAAGCGAAAATAACCAAGATCGAGCGTCTAGGATTTATTTGTCAATAGCTCGCCTGGGAAACATCCAGAGAAGTCAAAGACAGTGCTTCTATACTAATTGCCAGGCGCTGAGACGAATGCCGGCAAGATCGAGCGTCTAAGACTTACGGTTCAAGAATTAGCCTCAGAAACAGTGGGAAACAGTGCTTCTATACTAATTGCCCGGCGCTGAGACGAATGCCGCCAAGATCGAGCGTCTATGACTTAAGGTTCAAGAATTAGCCTCAGAAACAGTGGTTCTGAACATGCTGCCAATAGCTCGCCTGGGAAACATCCAGAGAAGTCCAAGATAGTGTTTTTTTAGACTGGCTGCCACGAGCTGAAACGAATGCAGCCAAGAGCGAGCGTCTGTGACTTACGGTTCAAGAGTTATTCACAGAAACATGGTTCTGAACTTTGCTGCCAGCCGCGAAAGCGAAAATAACCAAGATCGAGCGTCTAGGATTTACTTGTCAATAGCTCGCCTGGGAAACATCCAGAGAAGTCAAAGACAGTGCTTCTATACTAATTGCCAGGCGCTGAGACGAATGCCGCCAAGATCGAGCGTCTATGACTTACGGTTCAAGAATTAGCCTCAGAAAAAGTGGTTCTGAACATGCTGCCAATAGCTCGCCTGGGAAACATCCAGAGAAGTCCAAGATAGTGTTTTTTAGACTGGCTGCCATGAGCTGAAACGAATGCAACCAAGAGCGAGCGTCTGTGACTTACGGTTCAAGAGTTATTCACAGAAACATGGTTCTGAACTTTGCTGCCAGCCGCGAAAGCGAAAATAACCAAGATCGAGCGTCTAGGATTTACTTTTCAATAGCTCGCCTGGGAAACATCCAGAGAAGTCAAAGACAGTGCTTCTATACTAATTGCCAGGCGCTGAGACAAATGCCGCCAAGATCGAGCGTCTATGACTTACGGTTCAAGAATTAGCCTCAGAAACAGTGGTTCTGAACATGCTGCCAATAGCTCGCCTGGGAAACATCCAGAGAAGTCCAAGATAGTGTTTTTTTAGACTGGCTGCCACGAGCTGAAACGAATGCAGCCAAGAGCGAGCGTCTGTGACTTACGGTTCAAGAGTTATTCACAGAAACATGGTTCTGAACTTTGCTGCCAGCCGCGAAAGCGAAAATAACCAAGATCGAGCGTCTAGGATTTACTTGTCAATAGCTCGCCTGGGAAACATCCAGAGAAGTCAAAGACAGTGCTTCTATACTAATTGCCAGGCGCTGAGACGAATGCCGGCAAGATCGAGCGTCTAAGACTTACGGTTCAAGAATTAGCCTCAGAAACACTGGGAAACAGTGCTTCTATACTAATTGCCCGGTGCTGAGACGAATGCCGCCAAGATCGAGCGTCTATGACTTACGGTTCAAGAATTAGCCTCAGAAACAGTGGTTCTGAACATGCTGCCAATAGCTCGCCTGGGAAACATCCAGGGAAATCCAAGATAGTGTTTTTTTAGACTGGCTGCCACGAGCTGAAACGAATGCAACCAAGAGCGAGCGTCTGTGACTTACGGTTCAAGAGTTATTCACAGAAACATGGTTCTGAACTTTGCTGCCAGCCGCGAAAGCGAAAATAACCAAGATCGAGCGTCTAGGATTTATTTGTCAATAGCTCGCCTGGGAAACATCCAGAGAAGTCAAAGACAGTGCTTCTATACTAATTGCCAGGCGCTGAGACGAATGCCGGCAAGATCGAGCGTCTAAGACTTACGGTTCAAGAATTAGCCTCAGAAACAGTGGGAAACAGTGCTTCTATACTAATTGCCCGGCGCTGAGACGAATGCCGCCAAGATCGAGCGTCTATGACTTAAGGTTCAAGAATTAGCCTCAGAAACAGTGGTTCTGAACATGCTGCCAATAGCTCGCCTGGGAAACATCCAGAGAAGTCCAAGATAGTGTTTTTTTAGACTGGCTGCCACGAGCTGAAACGAATGCAGCCAAGAGCGAGCGTCTGTGACTTACGGTTCAAGAGTTATTCACAGAAACATGGTTCTGAACTTTGCTGCCAGCCGCGAAAGCGAAAATAACCAAGATCGAGCGTCTAGGATTTACTTGTCAATAGCTCGCCTGGGAAACATCCAGAGAAGTCAAAGACAGTGCTTCTATACTAATTGCCAGGCGCTGAGACGAATGCCGGCAAGATCGAGCGTCTAAGACTTACGGTTCAAGAATTAGCCTCAGAAACAGTGGGAAACAGTGCTTCTATACTAATTGCCCGGCGCTGAGACGAATGCCGCCAAGATCGAGCGTCTATGACTTACGGTTCAAGAATTAGCCTCAGAAACAGTGGTTCTGAACATGCTGCCAATAGCTCGCCTGGGAAACATCCAGAGAAGTCCAAGATAGTGTTTTTTTAGACTGGGTGCCACGAGCTGAAACAAATGCAGCCAAGAGCGAGCGTCTGTGACTTACGGTTCAAGAGTTATTCACAGAAACATGGTTCTGAACTTTGCTGCCAGCCGCGAAAGCGAAAATAACCAAGATCGAGCGTCTAGGATTTACTTGTCAATAGCTCGCCTGGGAAACATCTAGAGAAGTCAAAGACAGTGCTTCTATACTAATTGCCAGGCGCTGAGACGAATGCCGCCAAGATCGAGCGTCTATGACCTACGGTTCAAGAATTAGCCTCAGAAACAGTGGGAAACAGTGCTTCTATACTAATTGCCAGGCGCTGAGACGAATGCCGCCAAGATCGAGCGTCTATGACTTACGGTTCAAGAATTAGCCTCAGAAACAGTGGTTCTGAACATGCTGCCAATAGCTCGCCTGGGAAACATCCAGGGAAATCCAAGATAGTGTTTTTTTAGACTGGCTGCCACGAGCTGAAACGAATGCAACCAAGAGCGAGCGTCTGTGACTTACGGTTCAAGAGTTATTCACAGAAACATGGTTCTGAACTTTGCTGCCAGCCGCGAAAGCGAAAATAACCAAGATCGAGCGTCTAGGATTTACTTGTCAATAGCTCGCCTGGAAACATCCAGAGAAGTCAAAGACAGTGCTTCTATACTAATTGCCAGGCGCTGAGACGAATGCCGGCAAGATCGAGCGTCTAAGACTTACGGTTCAAGAATTAGCCTCAGAAACAGTGGGAAACAGTGCTTCTATACTAATTGCCAGGCGCTGAGACGAATGCCGCCAAGATCGAGCGTCTATGACTTACGGTTCAAGAATTAGCCTCAGAAACAGTGGTTCTGAACATGCTGCCAATAGCTCGCCTGGGAAACATCCAGGGAAGTCCAAGATAGTGTTTTTTTAGACTGGCTGCCACGAGCTGAAACGAATGCAACCAAGAGCGAGCGTCTGTGACTTACGGTTCAAGAGTTATTCACAGAAACATGGTTCTGAACTTTGCTGCCAGCCGCGAAAGCGAAAATAACCAAGATCGAGCGTCTAGGATTTACTTGTCAATAGCTCGCCTGGGAAACATCCAGAGAAGTCAAAGACAGTGCTTCTATACTAATTGCCAGGCGCTGAGACGAATGCCGGCAAGATCGAGCGTCTAAGACTTACGGTTCAAGAATTAGCCTCAGAAACAGTGGGAAACAGTGCTTCTATACTAATTGCCCGGCGCTGAGACGAATGCCGCCAAGATCGAGCGTCTATGACTTACGGTTCAAGAATTAGCCTCAGAAACAGTGGTTCTGAACATGCTGCCAATAGCTCGCCTGGGAAACATCCAGAGAAGTCCAAGATAGTGTTTTTTTAGACTGGCTGCCACGAGCTGAAACAAATGCAGCCAGGAGCGAGCGTCTGTGACTTACGGTTCAAGAGTTATTCACAGAAACATGGTTCTGAACTTTGCTGCCAGCCGCGAAAGCGAAAATAACCAAGATCGAGCGTCTAGGATTTACTTGTCAATAGCTCGCCTGGGAAACATCCAGAGAAGTCAAAGACAGTGCTTCTATACTAATTGCCAGGCGCTGAGACGAATGCCGCCAAGATCGAGCGTCTATGACTTACGGTTCAAGAATTAGCCTCAGAAAAAGTGGTTCTGAACATGCTGCCAATAGCTCGCCTGGGAAACATCCAGAGAAGTCCAAGATAGTGTTTTTTAGACTGGCTGCCATGAGCTGAAACGAATGCAACCAAGAGCGAGCGTCTGTGACTTACGGTTCAAGAGTTATTCACAGAAACATGGTTCTGAACTTTGCTGCCAGCCGCGAAAGCGAAAATAACCAAGATCGAGCGTCTAGGATTTACTTTTCAATAGCTCGCCTGGGAAACATCCAGAGAAGTCAAAGACAGTGCTTCTATACTAATTGCCAGGCGCTGAGACAAATGGCGCCAAGATCGAGCGTCTATGACTTACGGTTCAAGAATTAGCCTCAGAAACAGTGGTTCTGAACATGCTGCCAATAGCTCGCCTGGGAAACATCCAGAGAAGTCCAAGATAGTGTTTTTTTAGACTGGCTGCCACGAGCTGAAACGAATGCAGCCAAGAGCGAGCGTCTGTGACTTACGGTTCAAGAGTTATTCACAGAAACATGGTTCTGAACTTTGCTGCCAGCCGCGAAAGCGAAAATAACCAAGATCGAGCGTCTAGGATTTACTTGTCAATAGCTCGCCTGGGAAACATCTAGAGAAGTCAAAGACAGTGCTTCTATACTAATTGCCAGGCGCTGAGACGAATGCCGCCAAGATCGAGCGTCTATGACCTACGGTTCAAGAATTAGCCTCAGAAACAGTGGAAAACAGTGCTTCTATACTAATTGCCAGGCGCTGAGACGAATGCCGCCAAGATCGAGCGTCTATGACTTACGGTTCAAGAATTAGCCTCAGAAACAGTGGTTCTGAACATGCTGCCAATAGCTCGCCTGGGAAACATCCAGGGAAGTCCAAGATAGTGTTTTTTAGACTGGCTGCCACGAGCTGAAACGAATGCAACCAAGAGCGAGCGTCTGTGACTTACGGTTCAAGAGTTATTCACAGAAACATGGTTCTGAACTTTGCTGCCAGCCGCGAAAGCGAAAATAACCAAGATCGAGCGTCTAGGATTTACTTGTCAATAGCTCGCCTGGGAAACATCCAGAGAAGTCAAAGACAGTGCTTCTATACTAATTGCCAGGCGCTGAGACGAATGCCGCCAAGATCGAGCGTCTATGACTTACGGTTCAAGAATTAGCCTCAGAAACAGTGGTTCTGAACATGCTGCCAATAGCTCGCCTGGGAAACATCCAGAGAAGTCCAAGATAGTGTTTTTTTAGACTGGCTGCCACGAGCTGAAACGAATGCAGCCAAGAGCGAGCGTCTGTGACTTACGGTTCAAGAGTTATTCACAGAAACATGGTTCTGAACTTTGCTGCCAGCCGCGGAAAGCGAAAATAACCAAGATCGAGCGTCTAGGATTTACTTGTCAATAGCTCGCCTGGGAAACATCCAGAGAAGTCAAAGACAGTGCTTCTATACTAATTGCCAGGCGCTGAGACGAATGCCGGCAAGATCGAGCGTCTAAGACTTACGGTTCAAGAATTAGCCTCAGAAACAGTGGGAAACAGTGCTTCTATACTAATTGCCCGGCGCTGAGACGAATGCGCCAAGATCGAGCGTCTATGACTTACGGTTCAAGAATTAGCCTCAGAAACAGTGGTTCTGAACATGCTGCCAATAGCTCGCCTGGGAAACATCCAGAGAAGTCCAAGATAGTGTTTTTTTAGACTGGGTGCCACGAGCTGAAACAAATGCAGCCAAGAGCGAGCGTCTGTGACTTACGGTTCAAGAGTTATTCACAGAAACATGGTTCTGAACTTTGCTGCCAGCCGCGAAAGCGAAAATAACCAAGAATCGAGCGTCTAGGATTTACTTGTCAATAGCTCGCCTGGGAAACATCTAGAGAAGTCAAAGACAGTGCTTCTATACTAATTGCCAGGCGCTGAGACGAATGCCGCCAAGATCGAGCGTCTATGACCTACGGTTCAAGAATTAGCCTCAGAAACAGTGGGAAACAGTGCTTCTATACTAATTGGCAGGCGCTGAGACGAATGCCGCCAAGATCGAGCGTCTATGACTTACGGTTCAAGAATTAGCCTCAGAAACAGTGGTTCTGAACATGCTGCCAATAGCTCGCCTGGGAAACATCCAGGGAAGTCCAAGATAGTGTTTTTTTAGACTGGCTGCCACGAGCTGAAACGAATGCAACCAAGAGCGAGCGTCTGTGACTTACGGTTCAAGAGTTATTCACAGAAACATGGTTCTGAACTTTGCTGCCAGCCGCGAAAGCGAAAATAACCAAGATCGAGCGTCTAGGATTTACTTGTCAATAGCTCGCCTGGGAAACATCCAGAGAAGTCAAAGACAGTGCTTCTATACTAATTGCCAGGCGCTGAAACGAATGCCGGAAAGATCGAGCGTCTGTGACTTACGGTTCAAGAATTAGCCTCAGAAACAGTGGTTCTGAACATGCTGCCAATAGCTCGCCTGGGAAACATCCAGAGAAGTCCAAGATAGTGTTTTTTTAGACTGGCTGCCACGAGCTGAAACAAATGCAGCCAAGAGCGAGCGTCTGTGACTTACGGTTCAAGAGTTATTCACAGAAACATGGTTCTGAACTTTGCTGCCAACCGCGAAAGCGAAAGTAACCAAGATCGAGCGTCTAGGATTTACTTGTCAATAGCTCGCCTGGGAAACATCCAGAGAAGTCAAAGACAGTGCTTCTATACTAATTGCCAGGCGCTGAGACGAATGCCGGCAAGATCGAGCGTCTAAGACTTACGGTTCAAGAATTAGCCTCAGAAACAGTGGGAAACAGTGCTTCTATACTAATTGCCCGGCGC
Source organism: Rhinoderma darwinii (assembly GCF_050947455.1). Lineage (NCBI taxonomy): Eukaryota > Metazoa > Chordata > Amphibia > Anura > Rhinodermatidae > Rhinoderma > Rhinoderma darwinii. The sequence continues at coordinate 26,659 of NW_027463991.1, forward strand.
TGAGACGAATGCCGCCAAGATCGAGCGTCTATGACTTACGGTTCAAGAATTAGCCTCAGAAACAGTGGTTCTGAACATGCTGCCAATAGCTCGCCTGGGAAACATCCAGAGAAGTCCAAGATAGTGTTTTTTTAGACTGGCTGCCACGAGCTGAAACAAATGCAGCCAGGAGCGAGCGTCTGTGACTTACGGTTCAAGAGTTATTCACAGAAACATGGTTCTGAACTTTGCTGCCAGCCGCGAAAGCGAAAATAACCAAGATCGAGCGTCTAGGATTTACTTGTCAATAGCTCGCCTGGGAAACATCCAGAGAAGTCAAAGACAGTGCTTCTATACTAATTGCCAGGCGCTGAGACGAATGCCGCCAAGATCGAGTGTCTATGACTTACGGTTCAATAATTAGCCTCAGAAACAGTGGGAAACAGTGCTTCTATACTAATTGCCAGGCGCTGAGACGAATGCCGCCAAGATCGAGCGTCTATGACTTACGGTTCAAGAATTAGCCTCAGAAACAGTGGTTCTGAACATGCTGCCAATAGCTCGCCTGGGAAACATCCAGAGAAGTCCAAGATAGTGTTTTTTTAGACTGGCTGCCACGAGCTGAAACAAATGCAGCCAAGAGCGAGCGTCTGTGACTTACGGTTCAAGAGTTATTCACAGAAACATGGTTCTGAACTTTGCTGCCAGCCGCGAAAGCGAAAATAACCAAGATCGAGCGTCTAGGATTTACTTGTCAATAGCTCGCCTGGGAAACATCTAGAGAAGTCAAAGACAGTGCTTCTATACTAATTGCCAGGCGCTGAGACGAATGCCGCCAAGATCGAGCGTCTATGACTTACGGTTCAAGAATTAGCCTCAGAAACAGTGGGAAACAGTGCTTCTATACTAATTGCCAGGCGCTGAGACGAATGCCGCCAAGATCGAGCGTCTATGACTTACGGTTCAAGAGTTATTCACAGAAACATGGTTCTGAACTTTGCTGCCAGCCGCGAAAGCGAAAATAACCAAGATCGAGCGTCTAGGATTTACTTTTCAATAGCTCGCCTGGGAAACATCCAGAGAAGTCAAAGACAGTGCTTCTATACTAATTGCCAGGCGCTGAGACAAATGCCGCCAAGATCGAGCGTCTATGACTTACGGTTCAAGAATTAGCCTCAGAAACAGTGGTTCTGAACATGCTGCCAATAGCTCGCCTGGGAAACATCCAGAGAAGTCCAAGATAGTGTTTTTTAGACTGGCTGCCACGAGCTGAAACAAATGCAGCCAAGAGCGAGCGTCTGTGACTTACGGTTCAAGAGTTATTCACAGAAACATGGTTCTGAACTTTGCTGCCAGCCGCGAAAGCGAAAATAACCAAGATCGAGCGTCTAGGATTTACTTGTCAATAGCTCGCCTGGGAAACATCCAGAGAAGTCAAAGACAGTGCTTCTATACTAATTGCCAGGCGCTGAGACGAATGCCGCCAAGATCGAGCGTCTATGACTTACGGTTCAAGAATTAGCCTCAGAAACAGTGGTTCTGAATATGCTGCCAATAGCTCGCCTGGGAAACATCCAGGGAAGTCCAAGATAGTGTATTTTTAGACTGGCTGCCACGAGCTGAAACGAATGCAACCAAGAGCGAGCGTCTGTGACTTACGGTTCAAGAGTTATTCACAGAAACATGGTTCTGAACTTTGCTGCCAGCCGCGAAAGCGAAAATAACCAAGATCGAGCGTCTAGGATTTACTTGTCAATAGCTCGCCTGGGAAACATCCAGAGAAGTCAAAGACAGTGCTTCTATACTAATTGCCAGGCGCTGAAACGAATGCCGGCAAGATCGAGCGTCTATGACTTACGGTTCAAGAATTAGCCTCAGAAACAGTGGGAAACAGTGTTTCTATACTAATTGCCAGGCGCTGAGACGAATGCCGCCAAGATCGAGCGTCTATGACTTACGGTTCAAGAATTAGCCTCAGAAACAGTGGGAAACAGTGCTTCTATACTAATTGCCAGGCGCTGAGACGAATGCCGCCAAGATCGAGCGTCTAAGACTTACGGTTCAAGAATTAGCCTCAGAAACAGTGGGAAACAGTGTTTCTATACTAATTGCCAGGCGCTGAGACGAATGCCGCCAAGATCGAGCGTCTATGACTTACGGTTCAAGAATTAGCCTCAGAAACAGTGGGAAACAGTGCTTCTATACTAATTTCCAGGCGCTGAGACGAATGCCGCCAAGATCGAGCGTCTATGACTTACGGTTCAAGAATTAGCCTAAGAAACAGTGATTCTGAACATGCTGCCAATAGCTCGCCTGGGAAACATCCAGAGAAGTCCAAGATAGTGTTTTTTAGACTGGCTGCCACGAGCTGAAACGAATGCAGCCAAGAGCGAGCGTCTGTCACTTACGGTTCAAGATTTATTCACAGAAACATGGTTCTGAACTTTGCTGCCAGCCGCGAAAGCGAAAGTAACCAAGATCGAGCGTCTAGGATTTACTTGTGAATAGCTCGCCTGGGAAACATCCAGATAAGTCAAAGACAGTGCTTCTATACTAATTGCCAGGCGCTGAGACGAATGCCGCCAAGATCGAGCGTCTAAGACTTACGGTTCAAGAATTAGCCTCAGAAACAGTGGGAAACAGTGTTTCTATACTAATTGCCAGGCGCTGAGACGAATGCCGCCAAGATCAAGCGTCAAAGACTTACGGTTCAAGAATTAGCCTCAGAAACAGTGGGAAACAGTGCTTTTATACTAATTGCCAGGCGCTGAGACGAATGCCGCCAAGATCGAGCGTCTATGACTTACGTCTATGACATGGTTCTGAACATGCTGCCAATTGCTCGCCTGGGAAACATGCAGAGAAGTCCAAGATAGTGTTTTTTAGACTGGCTGCCACGAGCTGAATCGAATGCAGCCAAGAGCGAGCGTCTGTGACTTACGGTTCAAGAGTTATTCACAGAAACATGGTTCTGAACATGCTGCCAATAGCTCGCCTGGGAAACATGCAGAGAAGTCCAAGATAGTGTTTTTTAGACTGGCTGCCACGAGCTGAATCGAATGCAGCCAAGAGCGAGCGTCTGTGACTTACGGTTCAAGAGTTATTCACAGAAACATGGTTCTTTTACTGCCAGCCGCGAAAGCGAAAATAACCAAGATCGAGCGTCTAGGATTTACTTGTCAATAACTCGCCTGGGAAACATGCAGAGAAGTCAAACACAGTGCTCCTATACTAATTGCCAGGCGCTGAGACGAATGCCGCCAAGATCGAGCGTCTAGGACTTACGGTTAAGGAATTAGCCTCAGAAACATGGTTCTGAACATGCTGCCAATTGCTCGCCTGGGAAACATGCAGAGAAGTCCAAGATAGTGTTTTTTAGACTGGCTGCCACGAGCTGAATCGAATGCAGCCAAGAGCGAGCGTCTGTGACTTACGGTTCAAGAGTTATTCACAGAAACATGGTTCTGAACATGCTGCCAATTGCTCGCCTGGGAAACATGCAGAGAAGTCCAAGATAGTGTTTTTTAGACTGGCTGCCACGAGCTGAATCGAATGCAGCCAAGAGCGAGCGTCTGTGACTTACGGTTCAAGAGTTATTCACAGAAACATGGTTCTGAACATGCTGCCAATAGCTCGCCTGGGAAACATGCAGAGAAGTCCAAGATAGTGTTTTTTAACCTGGCTGCCACGAGCTGAATCGAATGCAGCCAAGAGCGAGCGTCTGTGACTTACGGTTCAAGAGTTATTCACAGAAACATGGTTCTTTTACTGCCAGCCGCGAAAGCGAAAATAACCAAGATCGAGCGTCTAGGATTTACTTGTCAATAACTCGCCTGGGAAACATCCAGAGAAGTCAAACACAGTGCTCCTATACTAATTGCCAGGCGCTGAGACGAATGCCGCCAAGATCGAGCGTCTAGGACTTAAGGTTAAGGAATTAGCCTCAGAAACATGGTTCTGAACATGCTGCCAATTGCTCGCCTGGGAAACATGCAGAGAAGTCCAAGATAGTGTTTTTTAGACTGGCTGCCACGAGCTGAATCGAATGCAGCCAAGAGCGAGCGTCTGTGACTTACGGTTCAAGAGTTATTCACAGAAACATGGTTCTGAACTTTGCTGCCAGCCGCGAAAGCGAAAGTAACCAAGATCGAGCGTCTAGGATTTACTTGTGAATAGCTCGCCTGGGAAACATCCAGAGAAGTCAAAGACAGTGCTTCTATACTAATTGCCAGGCGCTGAGACGAATGCCGCCAAGATCGAGCGTCTAAGACTTACGGTTCAAGTATTAGCCTCAGAAACAGTGGGAAACAGTGTTTCTATACTAATTGCCAGGCGCTGAGACGAATGCCGCCAAGATCGAGCGTCTAAGACTTACGGTTCAAGAATTAGCCTCAGAAACAGTGGGAAACAGTGTTTCTATACTAATTGCCAGGCGCTGAGACGAATGCCGCCAAGATCGAGCGTCTATGACTTATGGTTCAAGAATTAGCCTCAGAAACAGTGGTTCTGAACATGCTGCCAATAGCTCGCCTGGGAAACATCCAGAGAAGTCCAAGATAGTGTTTTTTTAGACTGGCTGCCACGAGCTGAAACTAATGCAGCCAAGAGCGAGCGTCTGTGACTTACGGTTCAAGAGTTATTCGCAGAAACATTGTTCTGAACTTTGCTGCCAGCCGCGAAAGCGAAAATAACCAAGATCGAGCATCTAGGATTTACTTGTCAATAGCTCGCCAGGGAAACATCCAGAGAAGTCAAAGACAGTGCTTCTATACTAATTGCCAGGCGCTGAGACAAATGCCGCCAAGATCGAGCGTCTATGACTTACGGTTCAAAAATTAGCCTCAGAAACAGTGGTTCTGAACATGCTGCCAATAGCTCGCCTGGGAAACATCCAGAGAAGTCCAAGATAGTGTTTTTTAGACTGGCTGCCACGAGCTGAAACGAATGCAGCCAAGAGCGAGCGTCTGTGACTTACGGTTCAAGAATTAGCCTCAGAAACAGTGGTTCTAAACATGCTGCCAATAGCTCGCCTGGGAAACATCCAGAGAAGTCCAAGATAGTGTTTTTTAGACTGGCTGCCACGAGCTGAAACTAATGCAACCAAGAGCGAGCGTCTGTGACTTACGGTTCAAGAGTTATTCACAGAAACATGGTTCTGAACTTTGCTGCCAGCCGCGAAAGCGAAAGTAACCAAGATCGAGCGTCTAGGATTTACTTGTCAATAGCTCGCCTGGGAAACATCCAGAGAAGTCAAAGACAGTGCTTCTATACTAATTGCCAGGCGCTGAGACGAATGCCGCCAAGATCGAGCGTCTATGACTTACGGTTCAAGAATTAGCCTCAGAAACAGTGGTTCTAAACATGCTGCCAATAGCTCGCCTGGGAAACATCCAGAGAAGTCCAAGATAGTGTTTTTTAGACTGGCTGCCACGAGCTGAAACGAATGCAACCAAGAGCGAGCGTCTGTGACTTACGGTTCAAGAGTTATTCACAGAAACATGGTTCTGAACTTTGCTGCCAGCCGCGAAAGCGAAAGTAACCAAGATCGAGCGTCTAGGATTTACTTGTCAATAGCTCGCCTGGGAAACATCCAGAGAAGTCAAAGACAGTGCTTCTATACTAATTGCCAGGCGCTGAGACGAATGCCGCCAAGATCGAGCGTCTAAGACTTACGGTTCAAGAATTAGCCTCAGAAACAGTGGGAAACAGTGTTTCTATACTAATTGCCAGGCGCTGAGACGAATGCCGCCAAGATCGAGCGTCTATGACTTACGGTTCAAGAATTAGCCTCAGAAACAGTGGGAAACAGTGCTTCTATACTAATTTCCAGGCGCTGAGACGAATGCCGCCAAGATCGAGCGTCTATGACTTACGGTTCAAGAATTAGCCTCAGAAACAGTGATTCTGAACATGCTGCCAATAGCTCGCCTGGGAAACATCCAGAGAAGTCCAAGATAGTGTTTTTTAGACTGGCTGCCACGAGCTGAAACGAATGCAGCCAAGAGCGAGCGTCTGTCATTTACGGTTCAAGATTTATTCACAGAAACATGGTTCTGAACTTTGCTGCCAGCCGCGAAAGCGAAAGTAACCAAGATCGAGCGTCTAGGATTTACTTGTGAATAGCTCGCCTGGGAAACATCCAGATAAGTCAATGACAGTGCTTCTATACTAATTGCCAGGCGCTGAGACGAATGGCGCCAAGATCGAGCGTCTAAGACTTACGGTTCAAGAATTAGCCTCAGAAACAGTGGGAAACAGTGTTTCTATACTAATTGCCAGGCGCTGAGACGAATGCCGCCAAGATCAAGCGTCAAAGACTTACGGTTCAAGAATTAGCCTCAGAAACAGTGGGAAACAGTGCTTTTATACTAATTGCCAGGCGCTGAGACGAATGCCGCCAAGATCGAGCGTCTATGACTTACGTCTATGACATGGTTCTGAACATGCTGCCAATTGCTCGCCTGGGAAACATGCAGAGAAGTCCAAGATAGAGTTTTTTAGACTGGCTGCCACGAGCTGAATCGAATGCAGCCAAGAGCGAGCGTCTGTGACTTACGGTTCAAGAGTTATTCACAGAAACATGGTTCTGAACATGCTGCCAATAGCTCGCCTGGGAAACATGCAGAGAAGTCCAAGATAGTGTTTTTTAGACTGGCTGCCACGAGCTGAATCAAATGCAGCCAAGAGCGAGCGTCTGTGACTTACGGTTCAAGAGTTATTCACAGAAACATGGTTCTTTTACTGCCAGCCGCGAAAGCGAAAATAACCAAGATCGAGCGTCTAGGATTTACTTGTCAATAACTCGCCTGGGAAACATGCAGAGAAGTCAAACACAGTGCTCCTATACTAATTGCCAGGCGCTGAGACGAATGCCGCCAAGATCGAGCGTCTAGGACTTACGGTTAAGGAATTAGCCTCAGAAACATGGTTCTGAACATGCTGCCAATTGCTCGCCTGGGAAACATGCAGAGAAGTCCAAGATAGTGTTTTTTAGACTGGCTGCCACGAGCTGAATCGAATGCAGCCAAGAGCGAGCGTCTGTGACTTACGGTTCAAGAGTTATTCACAGAAACATGGTTCTGAACATGCTGCCAATTGCTCGCCTGGGAAACATGCAGAGAAGTCCAAGATAGTGTTTTTTAGACTGGCTGCCACGAGCTGAATCGAATGCAGCCAAGAGCGAGCGTCTGTGACTTACGGTTCAAGAGTTATTCACAGAAACATGGTTCTGAACATGCTGCCAATAGCTCGCCTGGGAAACATGCAGAGAAGTCCAAGATAGTGTTTTTTAACCTGGCTGCCACGAGCTGAATCGAATGCAGCCAAGAGCGAGCGTCTGTGACTTACGGTTCAAGAGTTATTCACAGAAACATGGTTCTTTTACTGCCAGCCGCGAAAGCGAAAATAACCAAGATCGAGCGTCTAGGATTTACTTGTCAATAACTCGCCTGGGAAACATCCAGAGAAGTCAAACACAGTGCTCCTATACTAATTGCCAGGCGCTGAGACGAATGCCGCCAAGATCGAGCGTCTAGGACTTAAGGTTAAGGAATTAGCCTCAGAAACATGGTTCTGAACATGCTGCCAATTGCTCGCCTGGGAAACATGCAGAGAAGTCCAAGATAGTGTTTTTTAGACTGGCTGCCACGAGCTGAATCGAATGCAGCCAAGAGCGAGCGTCTGTGACTTACGGTTCAAGAGTTATTCACAGAAACATGGTTCTGAACTTTGCTGCCAGCCGCGAAAGCGAAAGTAACCAAGATCGAGCGTCTAGGATTTACTTGTGAATAGCTCGCCTGGGAAACATCCAGAGAAGTCAAAGACAGTGCTTCTATACTAATTGCCAGGCGCTGAGACGAATGCCGCCAAGATCGAGCGTCTAAGACTTACGGTTCAAGTATTAGCCTCAGAAACAGTGGGAAACAGTGTTTCTATACTAATTGCCAGGCGCTGAGACGAATGCCGCCAAGATCGAGCGTCTAAGACTTACGGTTCAAGAATTAGCCTCAGAAACAGTGGGAAACAGTGTTTCTATACTAATTGCCAGGCGCTGAGACGAATGCCGCCAAGATCGAGCGTCTATGACTTATGGTTCAAGAATTAGCCTCAGAAACAGTGGTTCTGAACATGCTGCCAATAGCTCGCCTGGGAAACATCCAGAGAAGTCCAAGATAGTGTTTTTTTAGACTGGCTGCCACGAGCTGAAACTAATGCAGCCAAGAGCGAGCGTCTGTGACTTACGGTTCAAGAGTTATTCGCAGAAACATTGTTCTGAACTTTGCTGCCAGCCGCGAAAGCGAAAATAACCAAGATCGAGCATCTAGGATTTACTTGTCAATAGCTCGCCAGGGAAACATCCAGAGAAGTCAAAGACAGTGCTTCTATACTAATTGCCAGGCGCTGAGACAAATGCCGCCAAGATCGAGCGTCTATGACTTACGGTTCAAAAATTAGCCTCAGAAACAGTGGTTCTGAACATGCTGCCAATAGCTCGCCTGGGAAACATCCAGAGAAGTCCAAGATAGTGTTTTTTAGACTGGCTGCCACGAGCTGAAACGAATGCAGCCAAGAGCGAGCGTCTGTGACTTACGGTTCAAGAATTAGCCTCAGAAACAGTGGTTCTAAACATGCTGCCAATAGCTCGCCTGGGAAACATCCAGAGAAGTCCAAGATAGTGTTTTTTAGACTGGCTGCCACGAGCTGAAACTAATGCAACCAAGAGCGAGCGTCTGTGACTTACGGTTCAAGAGTTATTCACAGAAACATGGTTCTGAACTTTGCTGCCAGCCGCGAAAGCGAAAGTAACCATGATCGAGCGTCTAGGATTTACTTGTCAATAGCTCGCCTGGGAAACATCCAGAGAAGTCAAAGACAGTGCTTCTATACTAATTGCCAGGCGCTGAGACGAATGCCGCCAAGATCGAGCGTCTAAGACTTACGGTTCAAGTATTAGCCTCAGAAACAGTGGGAAACAGTGTTTCTATACTAATTGCCAGGCGCTGAGACGAATGCCGCAAGATCGAGCGTCTAAGACTTACGGTTCAAGAATTAGCCTCAGAAACAGTGGGAAACAGTGTTTCTATACTAATTGCCAGGCGCTGAGACGAATGCCGCCAAGATCGAGCGTCTATGACTTACGGTTCAAGAATTAGCCTCAGAAACAGTGGTTCTGAACATGCTGCCAATAGCTCGCCTGGGAAACATCCAGAGAAGTCCAAGATAGTGTTTTTTTAGACTGGCTGCCACGAGCTGAAACTAATGCAGCCAAGAGCGAGCGTCTGTGACTTACGGTTCAAGAGTTATTCGCAGAAACATTGTTCTGAACTTTGCTGCCAGCCGCGAAAGCGAAAATAACCAAGATCGAGCGTCTAGGATTTACTTGTCAATAGCTCGCCAGGGAAACATCCAGAGAAGTCAAAGACAGTGCTTCTATACTAATTGCCAGGCGCTGAGACAAATGCCGCCAAGATCGAGCGTCTATGACTTACGGTTCAAAAATTAGCCTCAGAAACAGTGGTTCTGAACATGCTGCCAATAGCTCGCCTGGGAAACATCCAGAGAAGTTCAAGATAGTGTTTTTTAGACTGGCTGCCACGAGCTGAAACGAATGCAGCCAAGAGCGAGCGTCTGTGGACTTACGGTTCAAGAGTTATTCGCAGAAACATTGTTCTGAACTTTGCTGCCAGCCGCGAAAGCGAAAATAACCAAGATCGAGCGTCTAGGATTTACTTGTCAATAGCTCGCCTGGGAAACATCCAGAGAAGTCAAAGACAGTGCTTCTATACTAATTGCCAGGCGCTGAGACGAATGCCGCCAAGATCGAGCGTCTATGACTTACGGTTCAAGAATTAGCCTCAGAAACAGTGGGAAACAGTGCTTCTATACTAATTGCCAGGCGCTGAGACGAATGCCGCCAAGATCGAGCGTCTATGACTTACGGTTCAAGAATTAGCCTCAGAAACAGTGGTTCTGAACATGCTGCCAATAGCTCGCCTGGGAAACATCCAGAGAAGTCCAAGATAGTGTTTTTTTAGACTGGCTGCCACGAGCTGAAACAAATGCAGCCAAGAGCGAGCGTCTGTGACTTACGGTTCAAGAGTTATTCACAGAAACATGGTTCTGAACTTTGCTGCCAGCCGCGAAAGCGAAAGTAACCAAGATCGAGCGTCTAGGATTTACTTGTCAATAGCTCGCCTGGGAAACATCCAGAGAAGTCAAAGACAGTGCTTCTATACTAATTGCCAGGCGCTGAGACGAATGCCGCCAAGATCGAGCGTCTATGACTTACGGTTCAAGAATTAGCCTCAGAAACAGTGGTTCTAAACATGCTGCCAATAGCTCGCCTGGGAAACATCCAGAGAAGTCCAAGATAGTGTTTTTTAGACTGGCTGCCACGAGCTGAAACGAATGCAACCAAGAGCGAGCGTCTGTGACTTACGGTTCAAGAGTTATTCACAGAAACATGGTTCTGAACTTTGCTGCCAGCCGCGAAAGCGAAAGTAACCAAGATCGAGCGTCTAGGATTTACTTGTCAATAGCTCGCCTGGGAAACATCCAGAGAAGTCAAAGACAGTGCTTCTATACTAATTGCCAGGCGCTGAGACGAATGCCGCCAAGATCGAGCGTCTAAGACTTACGGTTCAAGAATTAGCCTCAGAAACAGTGGGAAACAGTGTTTCTATACTAATTGCCAGGCGCTGAGACGAATGCCGCCAAGATCGAGCGTCTATGACTTACGGTTCAAGAATTAGCCTCAGAAACAGTGGGAAACAGTGCTTCTATACTAATTTCCAGGCGCTGAGACGAATGCCGCCAAGATCGAGCGTCTATGACTTACGGTTCAAGAATTAGCCTCAGAAACAGTGATTCTGAACATGCTGCCAATAGCTCGCCTGGGAAACATCCAGAGAAGTCCAAGATAGTGTTTTTTAGACTGGCTGCCACGAGCTGAAACGAATGCAGCCAAGAGCGAGCGTCTGTCATTTACGGTTCAAGATTTATTCACAGAAACATGGTTCTGAACTTTGCTGCCAGCCGCGAAAGCGAAAGTAACCAAGATCGAGCGTCTAGGATTTACTTGTGAATAGCTCGCCTGGGAAACATCCAGATAAGTCAATGACAGTGCTTCTATACTAATTGCCAGGCGCTGAGACGAATGGCGCCAAGATCGAGCGTCTAAGACTTACGGTTCAAGAATTAGCCTCAGAAACAGTGGGAAACAGTGTTTCTATACTAATTGCCAGGCGCTGAGACGAATGCCGCCAAGATCAAGCGTCAAAGACTTACGGTTCAAGAATTAGCCTCAGAAACAGTGGGAAACAGTGCTTTTATACTAATTGCCAGGCGCTGAGACGAATGCCGCCAAGATCGAGCGTCTATGACTTACGTCTATGACATGGTTCTGAACATGCTGCCAATTGCTCGCCTGGGAAACATGCAGAGAAGTCCAAGATAGTGTTTTTTAGACTGGCTGCCACGAGCTGAATCGAATGCAGCCAAGAGCGAGCGTCTGTGACTTACGGTTCAAGAGTTATTCACAGAAACATGGTTCTGAACATGCTGCCAATAGCTCGCCTGGGAAACATGCAGAGAAGTCCAAGATAGTGTTTTTTAGACTGGCTGCCACGAGCTGAATCAAATGCAGCCAAGAGCGAGCGTCTGTGACTTACGGTTCAAGAGTTATTCACAGAAACATGGTTCTTTTACTGCCAGCCGCGAAAGCGAAAATAACCAAGATCGAGCGTCTAGGATTTACTTGTCAATAACTCGCCTGGGAAACATGCAGAGAAGTCAAACACAGTGCTCCTATACTAATTGCCAGGCGCTGAGACGAATGCCGCCAAGATCGAGCGTCTAGGACTTACGGTTAAGGAATTAGCCTCAGAAACATGGTTCTGAACATGCTGCCAATTGCTCGCCTGGGAAACATGCAGAGAAGTCCAAGATAGTGTTTTTTAGACTGGCTGCCACGAGCTGAATCGAATGCAGCCAAGAGCGAGCGTCTGTGACTTACGGTTCAAGAGTTATTCACAGAAACATGGTTCTGAACATGCTGCCAATAGCTCGCCTGGGAAACATGCAGAGAAGTCCAAGATAGTGTTTTTTAGACTGGCTGCCACGAGCTGAATCGAATGCAGCCAAGAGCGAGCGTCTCTGACTTACGGTTCAAGAGTTATTCACAGAAACATGGTTCTTTTACTGCCAGCCGCGAAAGCGAAAATAACCAAGATCGAGCGTCTAGGATTTACTTGTCAATAACTCGCCTGGGAAACATCCAGAGAAGTCAAACACAGTGCTCCTATACTAATTGCCAGGCGCTGAGACGAATGCCGCCAAGATCGAGCGTCTAGGACTTAAGGTTAAGGAATTAGCCTCAGAAACATGGTTCTGAACATGCTGCCAATTGCTCGCCTGGGAAACATGCAGAGAAGTCCAAGATAGTGTTTTTTAGACTGGCTGCCACGAGCTGAATCGAATGCAGCCAAGAGCGAGCGTCTGTGACTTACGGTTCAAGAGTTATTCACAGAAACATGGTTCTGAACTTTGCTGCCAGCCGCGAAAGCGAAAGTAACCAAGATCGAGCGTCTAGGATTTACTTGTGAATAGCTCGCCTGGGAAACATCCAGAGAAGTCAAAGACAGTGCTTCTATACTAATTGCCAGGCGCTGAGACGAATGCCGCCAAGATCGAGCGTCTAAGACTTACGGTTCAAGTATTAGCCTCAGAAACAGTGGGAAACAGTGTTTCTATACTAATTGCCAGGCGCTGAGACGAATGCCGCCAAGATCGAGCGTCTAAGACTTACGGTTCAAGAATTAGCCTCAGAAACAGTGGGAAACAGTGTTTCTATACTAATTGCCAGGCGCTGAGACGAATGCCGCCAAGATCGAGCGTCTATGACTTACGGTTCAAGAATTAGCCTCAGAAACAGTGGTTCTGAACATGCTGCCAATAGCTCGCCTGGGAAACATCCAGAGAAGTCCAAGATAGTGTTTTTTTAGACTGGCTGCCACGAGCTGAAACTAATGCAGCCAAGAGCGAGCGTCTGTGACTTACGGTTCAAGAGTTATTCGCAGAAACATTGTTCTGAACTTTGCTGCCAGCCGCGAAAGCGAAAATAACCAAGATCGAGCGTCTAGGATTTACTTGTCAATAGCTCGCCAGGGAAACATCCAGAGAAGTCAAAGACAGTGCTTCTATACTAATTGCCAGGCGCTGAGACAAATGCCGCCAAGATCGAGCGTCTATGACTTACGGTTCAAAAATTAGCCTCAGAAACAGTGGTTCTGAACATGCTGCCAATAGCTCGCCTGGGAAACATCCAGAGAAGTCCAAGATAGTGTTTTTTAGACTGGCTGCCACGAGCTGAAACGAATGCAGCCAAGAGCGAGCGTCTGTGACTTACGGTTCAAGAGTTATTCGCAGAAACATTGTTCTGAACTTTGCTGCCAGCCGCGAAAGCGAAAATAACCAAGATCGAGCGTCTAGGATTTACTTGTCAATAGCTCGCCTGGGAAACATCCAGAGAAGTCAAAGACAGTGCTTCTATACTAATTGCCAGGCGCTGAGACGAATGCCGCCAAGATCGAGCGTCTATGACTTACGGTTCAAGAATTAGCCTCAGAAACAGTGGGAAACAGTGCTTCTATACTAATTGCCTGGCGCTGAGACGAATGCCGCCAAGATCGAGCGTCTATGACTTACGGTTCAAGAATTAGCCTCAGAAACAGTGGTTCTGAACATGCTGCCAATAGCTCGCCTGGGAAACATCCAGAGAAGTCCAAGATAGTGTTTTTTTAGACTGGCTGCCACGAGCTGAAACAAATGCAGCCAAGAGCGAGCGTCTGTGACTTACGGTTCAAGAGTTATTCACAGAAACATGGTTCTGAACTTTGCTGCCAGCCGCGAAAGCGAAAGTAACCAAGATCGAGCGTCTAGGATTTACTTGTCAATAGCTCGCCTGGGAAACATCCAGAGAAGTCAAAGACAGTGCTTCTATACTAATTGCCAGGCGCTGAGACGAATGCCGCCAAGATCGAGCGTCTATGACTTACGGTTCAAGAATTAGCCTCAGAAACAGTGGTTCTAAACATGCTGCCAATAGCTCGCCTGGGAAACATCCAGAGAAGTCCAAGATAGTGTTTTTTAGACTGGCTGCCACGAGCTGAAACGAATGCAACCAAGAGCGAGCGTCTGTGACTTACGGTTCAAGAGTTATTCACAGAAACATGGTTCTGAACTTTGCTGCCAGCCGCGAAAGCGAAAGTAACCAAGATCGAGCGTCTAGGATTTACTTGTCAATAGCTCGCCTGGGAAACATCCAGAGAAGTCAAAGACAGTGCTTCTATACTAATTGCCAGGCGCTGAGACGAATGCCGCCAAGATCGAGCGTCTAAGACTTACGGTTCAAGAATTAGCCTCAGAAACAGTGGGAAACAGTGTTTCTATACTAATTGCCAGGCGCTGAGACGAATGCCGCCAAGATCGAGCGTCTATGACTTACGGTTCAAGAATTAGCCTCAGAAACAGTGGGAAACAGTGCTTCTATACTAATTTCCAGGCGCTGAGACGAATGCCGCCAAGATCGAGCGTCTATGACTTACGGTTCAAGAATTAGCCTCAGAAACAGTGATTCTGAACATGCTGCCAATAGCTCGCCTGGGAAACATCCAGAGAAGTCCAAGATAGTGTTTTTTAGACTGGCTGCCACGAGCTGAAACGAATGCAGCCAAGAGCGAGCGTCTGTCACTTACGGTTCAAGATTTATTCACAGAAACATGGTTCTGAACTTTGCTGCCAGCCGCGAAAGCGAAAGTAACCAAGATCGAGCGTCTAGGATTTACTTGTGAATAGCTCGCCTGGGAAACATCCAGATAAGTCAAAGACAGTGCTTCTATACTAATTGCCAGGCGCTGAGACGAATGGCGCCAAGATCGAGCGTCTAAGACTTACGGTTCAAGAATTAGCCTCAGAAACAGTGGGAAACAGTGTTTCTATACTAATTGCCAGGCGCTGAGACGAATGCCGCCAAGATCAAGCGTCAAAGACTTACGGTTCAAGAATTAGCCTCAGAAACAGTGGGAAACAGTGCTTTTATACTAATTGCCAGGCCCTGAGACGAATGCCGCCAAGATCGAGCGTCTATGACTTACGTCTATGACATGGTTCTGAACATGCTGCCAATTGCTCGCCTGGGAAACATGCAGAGAAGTCCAAGATAGTGTTTTTTAGACTGGCTGCCACGAGCTGAATCGAATGCAGCCAAGAGCGAGCGTCTGTGACTTACGGTTCAAGAGTTATTCACAGAAACATGGTTCTGAACATGCTGCCAATAGCTCGCCTGGGAAACATGCAGAGAAGTCCAAGATAGTGTTTTTTAGACTGGCTGCCACGAGCTGAATCGAATGCAGCCAAGAGCGAGCGTCTGTGACTTACGGTTCAAGAGTTATTCACAGAAACATGGTTCTTTTACTGCCAGCCGCGAAAGCGAAAATAACCAAGATCGAGCGTCTAGGATTTACTTGTCAATAACTCGCCTGGGAAACATGCAGAGAAGTCAAACACAGTGCTCCTATACTAATTGCCAGGCGCTGAGACGAATGCCGCCAAGATCGAGCGTCTAGGACTTACGGTTAAGGAATTAGCCTCAGAAACATGGTTCTGAACATGCTGCCAATTGCTCGCCTGGGAAACATGCAGAGAAGTCCAAGATAGTGTTTTTTAGACTGGCTGCCACGAGCTGAATCGAATGCAGCCAAGAGTGAGCGTCTGTGACTTACGGTTCAAGAGTTATTCACAGAAACATGGTTCTGAACATGCTGCCAATTGCTCGCCTGGGAAACATGCAGAGAAGTCCAAGATAGTGTTTTTTAGACTGGCTGCCACGAGCTGAATCGAATGCAGCCAAGAGCGAGCGTCTGTGACTTACGGTTCAAGAGTTATTCACAGAAACATGGTTCTGAACATGCTGCCAATAGCTCGCCTGGGAAACATGCAGAGAAGTCCAAGATAGTGTTTTTTAGACTGGCTGCCACGAGCTGAATCGAATGCAGCCAAGAGCGAGCGTCTGTGACTTACGGTTCAAGAGTTATTCACAGAAACATGGTTCTTTTACTGCCAGCCGCGAAAGCGAAAATAACCAAGATCGAGCGTCTAGGATTTACTTGTCAATAACTCGCCTGGGAAACATGCAGAGAAGTCAAACACAGTGCTCCTATACTAATTGCCAGGCGCTGAGACGAATGCCGCCAAGATCGAGCGTCTAGGACTTACGGTTAAGGAATTAGCCTCAGAAACATGGTTCTGAACATGCTGCCAATTGCTCGCCTGGGAAACATGCAGAGAAGTCCAAGATAGTGTTTTTTAGACTGGCTGCCACGAGCTGAATCGAATGCAGCCAAGAGCGAGCGTCTGTGACTTACGGTTCAAGAGTTATTCACAGAAACATGGTTCTGAACTTTGCTGCCAGCCGCGAAAGCGAAAGTAACCAAGATCGAGCGTCTAGGATTTACTTGTGAATAGCTCGCCTGGGAAACATCCAGAGAAGTCAAAGACAGTGCTTCTATACTAATTGCCAGGCGCTGAGACGAATGCCGCCAAGATCGAGCGTCTAAGACTTACGGTTCAAGTATTAGCCTCAGAAACAGTGGGAAACAGTGTTTCTATACTAATTGCCAGGCGCTGAGACGAATGCCGCCAAGATCGAGCGTCTAAGACTTACGGTTCAAGAATTAGCCTCAGAAACAGTGGGAAACAGTGTTTCTATACTAATTGCCAGGCGCTGAGACGAATGCCGCCAAGATCGAGCGTCAATGACTTACGTTTCAAGAATTAGCCTCAGAAACAGTGGTTCTGAACATGCTGCCAATAGCTCGCCTGGGAAACATCCAGAGAAGTCCAAGATAGTGTTTTTTTAGACTGGCTGCCACGAGCTGAAACGAATGCAGCCAAGAGCGAGCGTCTGTGACTTACGGTTCAAGAGTTATTCGCAGAAACATTGTTCTGAACTTTGCTGCCAGCCGCGAAAGCGAAAATAACCAAGATCGAGCGTCTAGCATTTACTTGTCAATAGCTCGCCAGGGAAACATCCAGAGAAGTCAAAGACAGTGCTTCTATACTAATTGCCAGGCGCTGAGACAAATGCCGCCAAGATCGAGCGTCTAAGACTTACGGTTCAAGAATTAGCCTCAGAAACAGTGGGAAACAGTGTTTCTATACTAATTGCCAGGCGCTGAGACGAATGCCGCCAAGATCAAGCGTCTAAGACTTACGGTTCAAGAATTAGCCTCAGAAACAGTGGGAAACAGTGCTTTTATACTAATTGCCAGGCCCTGAGACGAATGCCGCCAAGATCGAGCGTCTATGACTTACGTCTATGACATGGTTCTGAACATGCTGCCAATTGCTCGCCTGGGAAACATGCAGAGAAGTCCAAGATAGTGTTTTTTAGACTGGCTGCCACGAGCTGAATCGAATGCAGCCAAGAGCGAGCGTCTGTGACTTACGGTTCAAGAGTTATTCACAGAAACATGGTTCTGAACATGCTGCCAATAGCTCGCCTGGGAAACATGCAGAGAAGTCCAAGATAGTGTTTTTTAGACTGGCTGCCACGAGCTGAATCGAATGCAGCCAAGAGCGAGCGTCTGTGACTTACGGTTCAAGAGTTATTCACAGAAACATGGTTCTTTTACTGCCAGCCGCGAAAGCGAAAATAACCAAGATCGAGCGTCTAGGATTTACTTGTCAATAACTCGCCTGGGAAACATCCAGAGAAGTCAAACACAGTGCTCCTATACTAATTGCCAGGCGCTGAGACGAATGCCGCCAAGATCGAGCGTCTAGGACTTACGGTTAAGGAATTAGCCTCAGAAACATGGTTCTGAACATGCTGCCAATTGCTCGCCTGGGAAACATGCAGAGAAGTCCAAGATAGTGTTTTTTAGACTGGCTGCCACAAGCTGAATCGAATGCAGCCAAGAGCGAGCGTCTGTGACTTAGGGTTCAAGAGTTATTCACAGAAACATGGTTCTGAACTTTGCTGCCAGCCGCGAAAGCGAAAGTAACCAATGTCGAGCGTCTAGGATTTACTTGTCAATAGCTCGCCTGGGAAACATCCAGAGAAGTCAAACACAGTGCTTCTATACTAATTGCCAGGCGCTGAGACGAATGCCGCCAAGATCGAGCGTCTAAGACTTACGGTTCAAGTATTAGCCTCAGAAACAGTGGGAAACAGTGTTTCTATACTAATTGCCAGGCGCTGAGACGAATGCCGCCAAGATCGAGCGTCTAAGACTTACGGTTCAAGAATTAGCCTCAGAAACAGTGGGAAACAGTGTTTCTATACTAATTGCCAGGCGCTGAGACGAATGCCGCCAAGATCGAGCGTCTATGACTTACGGTTCAAGAATTAGCCTCAGAAACAGTGGTTCTGAACATGCTGCCAATAGCTCACCTGGGAAACATCCAGAGAAGTCCAAGATAGTGTTTTTTAGACTGGCTGCCACGAGCTGAAACGAATGCAGCCAAGAGCGAGCGTCTGTGACTTACGGTTCAAGAGTTATTCACAGAAACATGGTTCTGAACATGCTGCCAATTGCTCGCCGGGGAAACATGCAGAGAAGTCCAAGATAGTGTTTTTTAGACTGGCTGCCACGAGCTGAATCGAATGCAGCCAAGAGCGAGCGTCTGTGACTTACGGTTCAAGAGTTATTCACAGAAACATGGTTCTGAACTTTGCTGCCAGCCGCGAAAGCGAAAGTAACCAAGATCGAGCGTCTAGGATTTACTTGTCAATAGCTCGCCTGGGAAACATCCAGAGAAGTCAAAGACAGTGCTTCTATACTAATTGCCAGGCGCTGAGACGAATGCCGCCAAGATCGAGCGTCTAAGACTTACGGTTCAAGTATTAGCCTCAGAAACAGTGGGAAACAGTGTTTCTATACTAATTGCCAGGCGCTGAGACGAATGCCGCCAAGATCGAGCGTCTAAGACTTACGGTTCAAGAATTAGCCTCAGAAACAGTAGGAAACAGTGTTTCTATACTAATTGCCAGGCGCTGAGACGAATGCCGCCAAGATCGAGCGTCTATGACTTACGGTTCAAGAATTAGCCTCAGAAACAGTGGTTCTGAACATGCTGCCAATAGCTCACCTGGGAAACATCCAGAGAAGTCCAAGATAGTGTTTTTTAGACTGGCTGCCACGAGCTGAAACGAATGCAACCAAGAGCGAGCGTCTGTGACTTACGGTTCAAGAGTTATTCACAGAAACATGGTTCTGAACTTTGCTGCCAGCCGCGAAAGCGAAAGTAACCAAGATCGAGCGTCTAAGATTTACTTGTCAATAGCTCGCCTGGGAAACATCCAGAGAAGTCAAAGACAGTGCTTCTATACTAATTGCCAGGCGCTGAGACGAATGCCGCCAAGATCGAGCGTCTAAGACTTACGGTTCAAGAATTAGCCTCAGAAACAGTGGGAAACAGTGTTTCTATACTAATTGCCAGGCGCTGAGACGAATGCCGCCAAGATCAAGCGTCAAAGACTTACGGTTCAAGAATTAGCCTCAGAAACAGTGGGAAACAGTGCTTTTATACTAATTGCCAGGCGCTGAGACGAATGCCGCCAATATCGAGCGTCTATGACTTACGTCTATGACATGGTTCTGAACATGCTGCCAATTGCTCGCCTGGGAAACATGCAGAGAAGTCCAAGATAGTGTTTTTTAGACTGGCTGCCACGAGCTGAATCGAATGCAGCCAAGAGCGAGCGTCTGTGACTTACGGTTCAAGAGTTATTCACAGAAACATGGTTCTGAACATGCTGCCAATAGCTCGTCTGGGAAACATGCAGAGAAGTCCAAGATAGTGTTTTTTAGACTGGCTGCCACGAGCTGAATCGAATGCAGCCAAGAGCGAGCGTCTGTGACTTACGGTTCAAGAGTTATTCACAGAAACATGGTTCTTTTACTGCCAGCCGCGAAAGCGAAAATAACCAAGATCGAGCGTCTAGGATTTACTTGTCAATAACTCGCCTGGGAAACATCCAGAGAAGTCAAACACAGTGCTCCTATACTAATTGCCAGGCGCTGAGATGAATGCCGCCAAGATCGAGCGTCTAGGACTTACGGTTAAGGAATTAGCCTCAGAAACATGGTTCTGAACATGCTGCCAATTGCTCGCCTGGGAAACATGCAGAGAAGTCCAAGATAGTGTTTTTTTAGACTGGCTGCCACGAGCTGAATCGAATGCAGCCAAGAGCGAGCGTCTGTGACTTACGGTTCAAGAGTTATTCACAGAAACATGGCTCTGAACATGCTGCCAATTGCTCGCCTGGGAAACATGCAGAGAAGTCCAAGATAGTGTTTTTTAGACTGGCTGCCACGAGCTGAATCGAATGCAGCCAAGAGCGAGCGTCTGTGACTTACGGTTCAAGAGTTATTCACAGAAACATGGTTCTGAACATGCTGCCAATAGCTCGCCTGGGAAACATGCAGAGAAGTCCAAGATAGTGTTTTTTTAGACTGGCTGCCACGAGCTGAATCGAATGCAGCCAAGAGCGAGCGTCTGTGACTTACGGTTCAAGAGTTATTCACAGAAACATGGTTCTTTTACTGCCAGCCGCGAAAGCGAAAATAACCAAGATCGAGCGTCTAGGATTTACTTGTCAATAACTCGCCTGGGAAACATCCAGAGAAGTCAAACACAGTGCTCCTATACTAATTGCCAGGCGCTGAGACGAATGCCGCCAAGATCGAGCGTCTAGGACTTACGGTTAAGGAATTAGCCTCAGAAACATGGTTCTGAACATGCTGCCAATTGCTCGCCTGGGAAACATGCAGAGAAGTCCAAGATAGTGTTTTTTAGACTGGCTGCCACGAGCTGAATCGAATGCAGCCAAGAGCGAGCGTCTGTGACTTACGGTTCAAGAGTTATTCACAGAAACATGGTTCTGAACATGCTGCCAATTGCTCGCCTGGGAAACATGCAGAGAAGTCCAAGATAGTGTTTTTTAGACTGGCTGCCACGAGCTGAATCGAATGCAGCCAAGAGCGAGCGTCTGTGACTTACGGTTCTAGAGTTATTCACAGAAACATGGTTCTGAACGTGCTGCCAATAGCTCGCCTGGGAAACATGCAGATAAGTCCAAGATAGTGTTTTTTAGACTGGCTGCCACGAGCTGAATCGAATGCAGCCCAGAGCGAGCGTCTGTGACTTACGGTTCAAGAGTTATTCACAGAAACATGGTTCTTTTACTGCCAGCCGCGAAAGCGAAAATAACCAAGATCGAGCGTCTAGGATTTACTTGTCAATAACTCGCCTGGGAAACATCCAGAGAAGTCAAACACAGTGCTCCTATACTAATTGCCAGGCGCTGAGACGAATGCCGCCAAGATCGAGCGTCTAGAACTTACGGTTAAGGAATTAGCCTCAGAAACATGGTTCTGAACATGCTGCCAATAGCTCGCCTGGGAAACATCCAGAGAAGTCCAAGATAGTGTTTTTTAGACTGGCTGCCACGAGCTGAATCGAATGCAGCCAAGAGCGAGCGTCTGTGACTTACGGTTCAAGAGTTATTCACAGAAACATGGTTCTTTTACTGCCAGCCGCGAAAGCGAAAATAACCAAGATCGAGCGTCTAGGATTTACTTGTCAATAACTCGCCTGGGAAACATCCAGAGAAGTCAAACACAGTGCTCCTATACTAATTGCCAGGCGCTGAGACGAATGCCGCCAAGATCGAGCGTCTATGACTACCGGTTCAAGAATTAGCCTCAGAAACAGTGGTTCTGAACATGCTGCCAATAGCTCGCCTGGGAAACATCCAGAGAAGTCCAAGATAGTGTTTTTTTAGACTGGCTGCCACGAGCTGAAACAAATGCAGCCAAGAGCGAGCGTCTGTGACTTACGGTTCAAGAGTTATTCACAGAAACATGGTTCTGAACTTTGCTGCCAGCCGCGAAAGCAAAAGTAACCAAGATCGAGCGTCTAGGATTTACTTGTCAATAGCTCGCCTGGGAAACATCCAGAGAAGTCAACTACAGTGCTTCTACACTAATTGCCAGGCGCTGAGACGAATGCCGCCAAGATCGAGCGTCTAAGACTTACGGTTCAAGAATTAGCCTCAGAAACAGTGGGAAACAGTGTTTCTATACTAATTGCCAGGCGCTGAGACGAATGCCGCCAAGACCAAGCGTCAAAGACTTACGGTTCAAGAATTAGCCTCAGAAACAGTGGGAAACAGTGCTTTTAAACTAATTGCCAAGCGCTGAGACGAATGCCGCCAAAATCGAGCGTCTATGACTTACGGTTCAAGAATTAGCCTCAGAAACAGTGGTTCTGAACATGCTGCCAATAGCTCACCTGGGAAACATCCAGAGAAGTCCAAGATAGTGTTTTTTAGACTGGCTGCCACGAGCTGAAACGAATGCAGCCAAGAGCGAGCGTCTGTGACTTACGGTTCAAGAGTTATTCGCAGAAACATGGTTCTGAACTTTGCTGCCAGCCGCGAAAGCGAAAATAACCAAGATCGAGCGTCTAGGATTTACTTGTCAATAGCTCGCCTGGGAAACATCCAGAGAAGTCAAAGACAGTGCTTCTATACTAATTGCCAGGCGCTGAGACAAATGCCGCCAAGATCGAGCGTCTATGACTTACGGTTCAAGAATTAGCCTCAGAAACAGTGGTTCTGAACATGCTGCCAATAGCTCACCTGGGAAACATCCAGAGAAGTCCAAGATAGTGTTTTTTAGACTGGCTGCCACGAGCTCAAACGAATGCAGCCAAGAGCGAGCGTCTATTACTTACGGTTCAAGAGTTATTCACAGAAACATGGTTCTAAACTTTGCTGCCAGCCGCGAAAGCAAAAGTAACCAAGATCGAGCGTCTAGGATTTACTTGTCAATAGCTCGCCTGGGAAACATCCAGAGAAGTCAAATACAGTGCTTCTACACTAATTGCCAGGCGCTGAGACGAATGCCGCCAAGATCAAGCGTCTAAGACTTACGGTTCAAGAATTAGCCTCAGAAACAGTGGGAAACAGTGATTCTATACTAATTGCCAGGCGCTTAGACGAATGCCGCCAAGATCGAGCGTCTATGACTTACGGTTCAAGAATTAGCCTCAGAAACAGTGGTTCTGAACATGCTGCCAATAGCTCGCCTGGGAAACATCCAGAGAAGTCCAAGATAGTGTTTTTTAGACTGGCTGCCACGAGCTGAAACGAATGCAACCAAGAGCGAGCGTCTGTGACTTACGGTTCAAGAGTTATTCACAGAAACATGGTTCTGAACTTTGGTGCCAGCCGCGAAAGCGAAAATAACCAAGATCGAGCGTCTAGGATTTACTTGTCAATAGCTCGCCTGGGAAACATCCAGAGAAGTCAAAGACAGTGCTTCTATACTAATTGCCAGGCGCTGAGACGAATGCCGCCAAGATCGAGCGTCTAAGACTTACGGTTCAAGAATTAGCCTCAGAAACAGTGGGAAACAGTGTTTCTATACTAATTGCCAGGCGCTGAGACGAATGCCGCCAAGATCAAGCGCCAAAGACTTACGGTTCAAGAATTAGCCTCAGAAACAGTGGGAAACAGTGCTTTTATACTAATTGCCAGGCGCTGAGACAAATGCCGCCAAGATCGAGCGTCTATGACTTACGGTTCAAGAATTAGCCTCAGAAACAGTGGTTCTGAACATGCTGCCAATAGCTCGCCTGGGAAACATCCAGAGAAGTCCAAGATAGTGTTTTTTAGACTGGCTGCCACGAGCTGAAACGAATGCAGCCAAGAGCGAGCGTCTGTGACTTACGGTTCAAGAGTTATTCACAGAAACATGGTTCTGAACTTTGCTGCCAGCCGCGAAAGCGAAAATAACCAAGATCGAGCGTCTAGGATTTACTTGTCAATAGCTCGCCTGCGAAACATCCAGAGAAGTCAAAGACAGTGCTTCTATACTAATTGCCAGGCGCTGAGACGAATGCCGCCAAGATCGAGCGTCTATGACTTACGGTTCAAGAATTAGCCTCAGAAACAGTGGTTCTGAACATGCTGCCAATAGCTCACCTGGGAAACATCCAGAGAAGTCCAAGATAGTGTTTTTTAGACTGGCTGCCACGAGCTGAAACGAATGCAGCCAAGAGCGAGCGTCTATTACTTACGGTTCAAGAGTTATTCACAGAAACATGGTTCTGAACTTTGCTGCCAGCCGCGAAAGCGAAAATAACCAAGATCGAGCGTCTAGGATTTACTTGTCAATAGCTCGCCTGGGAAACATCCAGTGAAGTCAAAGACAGTGCTTCTATACTAATTGCCAGGCGCTGAGACGAATGCCGCCAAGATCGATCGTCTATGACTTACGGTTCAAGAATTAGCCTCAGAAACAGTGGGAAACAGTGCTTTTATACTAATTGCCAGGCGCTGAGACGAATGCCGCCAAGATCGAGCGTCTATGACTTACGGTTCAAGAATTAGCCTCAGAAATAGTGGTTCTAAACATGCTGCCAATAGCTCGGCTGGGAAACATCCAGAGAAGTCCAAGATAGTGTTTTTTAGACTGGCTGCCACGAGCTGAAACGAATGCAACCAAGAGCGAGCGTCTGTGACTTACGGTTCAAGAGTTATTCACAGAAACATGGTTCTGAACTTTGCTGCCAGCCGCGAAAGCGAAAGTAACCAAGATCGAGCGTCTAGGATTTACTTGTCAATAGCTCGCCTGGGAAACATCCAGAGAAGTCAAAGACAGTGCATCTATACTAATTGCCAGGCGCTGAGACGAATGCCGCCAAGATCGAGCGTCTAAGACTTACGGTTCAAGAATTTGCCTCAGAAACAGTGGGAAACAGTGTTTCTATACTAATTGCCAGTCGCTGAGACGAATGCCGCCAAGATCAAGCGTCAAAGACTTACGGTTCAAGAATTAGCCTCAGAAACAGTGGGAAACAGTGCTTTTATACTAATTGCCAGGCGCTGAGACGAATGCCGCCAAAATCGAGCGTCTATGACTTACGGTTCAAGAATTAGCCTCAGAAACAGTGGTTCTAAACATGCTGCCAATAGCTCGCCTGGGAAACATCCAGAGAAGTCCAAGATAGTGTTTTTTAGACTGGCTGCCACGAGCTGAAACGAATGCAACCAAGAGCGAGCGTCTGTGACTTACGGTTCAAGAGTTATTCACAGAAACATGGTTCTGAACTTTGCTGCCAGCCGCGAAAGCGAAAGTAACCAAGATCGAGCGTCTAGGATTTACTTGTCAATAGCTCGCCTGGGAAACATCCAGAGAAGTCAAAGACAGTGCTTCTATACTAATTGCCAGGCGCTGAGACGAATGCCGCCAAGATCGAGCGTCTAAGACTTACGGTTCAAGAATTAGCCTCAGAAACAGTGGGAAACAGTGTTTCTATACTAATTGCCAGGCGCTGAGACGAATGCCGCCAAGATCAAGCGTCAAAGACTTACGGTTCAAGAATTAGCCTCAGAAACAGTGGGAAACAGTGCTTTTATACTAATTGCCAGGCGCTGAGACGAATGCCGCCAAGATCGAGCGTCTATGACTTACGGTTCAAGAACTAGCCTCAGAAACAGTGGTTCTGAACATGCTGCCAATAGCTCGTCTGGGAAACATCCAGAGAAGTCCAAGATAGTGTTTTTTTAGACTGGCTGCCACGAGCTGAAACGAATGCAGCCAAGAGCGAGCGTCTGTGACTTACGGTTCAAGAGTTATTCACAGAAACATGGTTCTGAACTTTGCTGCCAGCCGCGAAAGCAAAAGTAACCAAGATCGAGCGTCTAGGATTTACTTGTCAATAGCTCGCCTGGGAAACATCCAGAGAAGTCAAAGACAGTGCTTCTACACTAATTGCCAGGCGCTGAGACGAATGCCGCCAAGATCAAGCGTCTAAGACTTACGGTTCAAGAATTAGCCTCAGAAACAGTGGGAAACCGTGATTCTATACTAATTGCCAGACGCTGAGACGAATGCCGCCAAGATCGAGCGTCTATGACTTACGGTTCAATAATTAGCCTCAGAAACAGTGGTTCTGAACATGCTGCCAATAGCTCGCCTGGGAAACATCCAGAGAAGTCCAAGATAGTGTTTTTTAGACTGGCTGCCACGAGCTGAAACGAATGCAACCAAGAGCGAGCGTCTGTGACTTACGGTTCAAGAGTTATTCACAGAAACATGGTTCTGAACTTTGCTGCCAGCCGCGAAAGCGAAAATAACCAAGATCGAGCGTCTAGGATTTACTTTTCAATAGCTCGCCTGGGAAACATCCAGAGAAGTCAAAGACAGTGCTTCTATACTAATTGCCAGGCGCTGAGACAAATGCCGCCAAGATCGAGCGTCTATGACTTACGGTTCAAGAATTAGCCTCAGAAACAGTGGTTCTGAACATGCTGCCAATATCTCGTCTGGGAAACATCCAGAGAAGTCCAAGATAGTGTTTTTTAGACTGGCTGCCACGAGCTGAAACGAATGCAGCCAAGAGCGAGCGTCTGTGACTTACGGTTCAAGAGTTATTCACAGAAACATGGTTCTGAACTTTGCTGCCAGCCGCGAAAGCGAAAATAACCAAGATCGAGCGTCTAGGATTTACTTGTCAATAGCTCGCCTGCGAAACATCCAGAGAAGTCAAAGACAGTGCTTCTATACTAATTGCCAGGCGCTGAGACGAATGCCGCCAATATCGAGCGTCTAAGACTTACGGTTCAAGAATTAGCCTCAGAAACAGTGGGAAACAGTGTTTCTATACTAATTGCCAGGCGCTGAGACGAATGCCGCCAAGATCAAGCGTCAAAGACTTACGGTTCAAGAATTAGCCTCAGAAACAGTGGGAAACAGTGCTTTTATACTAATTGCCAGGCGCTGAGACGAATGCCGCCAAGATCGAGCGTCTATGACTTACGGTTCAAGAATTAGCCTCAGAAACAGTGGTTCTAAACATGCTGCCAATAGCTCGCCTGGGAAACATCCAGAGAAGTCCAAGATAGTGTTTTTTAGACTGGCTGCCACGAGCTGAAACGAATGCAACCAAGAGCGAGCGTCTGTGACTTACAGTTCAAGAGTTATTCACAGAAACATGGTTCTGAACTTTGCTGCCAGCCGCGAAAGCGAAAATAACCAAGATCGAGCGTCTAGGATTTACTTGTCAATAGCTCGCCTGCGAAACATCCAGAGAAGTCAAAGACAGTGCTTCTATACTAATTGCCAGGCGCTGAGATGAATGCCGCCAAGATCGAGCGTCTAAGACTTACGGTTCAAGAATTAGCCTCAGAAACAGCGGGAAACAGTGTTTCTATACTAATTGCCAGGCGCTGAGACGAATGCCGCCAAGATCGAGCGTCTATGACTTACGGTTCAAGAATTAGCCTCAGAAACAGTGGTTCTGAACATGCTGCCAATAGCTCACCTGGGAAACATCCAGAGAAGTCCAAGATAGTGTTTTTTAGACTGGCTGCCACGAGCTGAAACGAATGCAGCCAAGAGCGAGCGTCTGTCACTTACGGTTCAAGATTTATTCACAGAAACATGGTTCTGAACTTTGCTGCCAGCCGCGAAAGCGAAAGTAACCAAGATCGAGCGTCTAGGATTTACTTGTGAATAGCTCGCCTGGGAAACATCCAGATAAGTCAAAGACAGTGCTTCTATACTAATTGCCAGGCGCTGAGACGAATGCCGCCAAGATCAAGCGTCTAAGACTTACGGTTCAAGAATTAGCCTCAGAAACAGTGGGAAACAGTGCTTCTATGCTAATTGCCAGGCGCTGAGACGAATGCCGCCAAGATCGAGCGTCTATGACTTACGGTTCAAGAATTAGCCTCAGAAACAGTGGTTTTGAACATGCTGCCAATAGCTCGCCTGGGAAACATCCAGAGAAGTCCAAGATAGTGTTTTTTAGACTGGCTGCCACGAGCTGAAACAAATGCAACCAAGAGCGAGCGTCTGTGACTTACGGTTCAAGAGTTATTCACAGAAACATGGTTCTGAACTTTGCTGCCAGCCGCGAAAGCAAAAGTAAGCAAGATCGAGCGTCTAGGATTTACTTGTCAATAGCTCGCCTGGGAAACATCCAGAGAAGTCAAAGACAGTGCTTCTATACTAATTGCCAGGCGCTGAGACGAATGCCGCCAATATCGAGCGTCTAAGACTTACGGTTCAAGAATTAGCCTCAGAAACAGTGGGAAACAGTGTTTCTATACTAATTGCCAGGCGCTGAGACGAATGCCGCCAAGATCAAGCGTCAAAGACTTACGGTTCAAGAATTAGCCTCAGAAACAGTGGGAAACAGTGCTTTTATACTAATTGCCAGGCGCTGAGACGAATGCCGCCAAGATCGAGCGTCTATGACTTACGGTTCAAGAATTAGCCTCAGAAACAGTGGTTCTGAACATGCTGCCAATAGCTCACCTGGGAAACATCCAGAGAAGTCCAAGATAGTGTTTTTTAGACTGGCTGCCACGAGCTGAAACGAATGCAGCCAAAAGCGAGCGTCTGTGACTTACGGTTCAAGAGTTATTCACAGAAACATGGTTCTGAACATGCTGCCAATTGCTCGCCGGGGAAACATGCAGAGAAGTCCAAGATAGTGTTTTTTAGACTGGCTGCCATGAGCTGAATCGAATGCAGCCAAGAGCGAGCGTCTGTGACTTACGGTTCAAGAGTTATTCACAGAAACATGGTTCTGAACTTTGCTGCCAGCCGCGAAAGCGAAAGTAATCAAGATCGAGCGTCTAGGATTTACTTGTCAATAGCTCGCCTGGGAAACATCCAGAGAAGTCAAAGACAGTGCTTCTATACTAATTGCCAGGCGCTGAGACGAATGCCGCCAAGATCGAGCGTCTAAGACTTACGGTTCAAGAATTAGCCTCAGAAACAGTGGGAAACAGTGTTTCTATACTAATTGCCAGGCGCTGAGACGAATGCCGCCAAGATCAAGCGTCAAAGACTTACGGTTCAAGAATTAGCCTCAGAAACAGTGGGAAACAGTGCTTTTATACTAATTGCCAGGCGCTGAGACGAATGCCGCCAATATCGAGCGTCTATGACTTACGTCTATGACATGGTTCTGAACATGCTGCCAATTGCTCGCCTGGGAAACATGCAGAGAAGTCCAAGATAGTGTTTTTTAGACTGGCTGCCACGAGCTGAATCGAATGCAGCCAAGAGCGAGCGTCTGTGACTTACGGTTCAAGAGTTATTCACAGAAAGATGGTTCTGAACATGCTGCCAATAGCTCGTCTGGGAAACATGCAGAGAAGTCCAAGATAGTGTTTTTTAGACTGGCTGCCACGAGCTGAATCGAATGCAGCCAAGAGCGAGCGTCTGTGACTTACGGTTCAAGAGTTATTCACAGAAACATGGTTCTTTTACTGCCAGCCGCGAAAGCGAAAATAACCAAGATCGAGCGTCTAGGATATACTTGTCAATAACTCGCCTGGGAAACATCCAGAGAAGTCAAACACAGTGCTCCTATACTAATTGCCAGGCGCTGAGACGAATGCCGCCAAGATCGAGCGTCTAGGACTTACGGTTAAGGAATTAGCCTCAGAAACATGGTTCTGAACATGCTGCCAATTGCTCGCCTGGGAAACATGCAGAGAAGTCCAAGATAGTGTTTTTTTAGACTGGCTGCCACGAGCTGAATCGAATGCAGCCAAGAGCGAGCGTCTGTGACTTACGGTTCAAGAGTTATTCACAGAAACATGGTTCTGAACTTTGCTGCCAGCCGCGAAAGCGAAAATAACCAAGATCGAGCGTCTAGGATTTACTTGTCAATAGCTCGCCTGCGAAACATCCAGAGAAGTCAAAGACAGTGCTTCTATACTAATTGCCAGGCGCTGAGATGAATGCCGCCAAGATCGAGCGTCTAAGACTTACGGTTCAAGAATTAGCCTCAGAAACAGTGGGAAACAGTGTTTCTATACTAATTGCCAGGCGCTGAGACGAATGCCGCCAAGATCGAGCGTCTATGACTTACGGTTCAAGAATTAGCCTCAGAAACAGTGGTTCTGAACATGCTGCCAATAGCTCACCTGGGAAACATCCAGAGAAGTCCAAGATAGTGTTTTTTAGACTGGCTGCCACGAGCTGAAACGAATGCAGCCAAGAGCGAGCGTCTATTACTTATGGTTCAAGAGTTATTCACAGAAACATGGTTCTGAACTTTGCTGCCAGCCGCGAAAGCGAAAATAACCAAGATCGAGCGTCTAGGATTTACTTGTCAATAGCTCGCCTGGGAAACATCCAGTGAAGTCAAAGACAGTGCTTCTATACTAATTGCCAGGCGCTGAGACGAATGCCGCCAAGATCGAGCGTCTATGACTTACGGTTCAAGAATTAGCCTCAGAAACAGTGGGAAACAGTGCTTTTATACTAATTGCCAGGCGCTGAGACGAATGCCGCCAAGATCGAGCGTCTATGACTTACGGTTCAAGAATTAGCCTCAGAAATAGTGGTTCTAAACATGCTGCCAATAGCTCGGCTGGGAAACATCCAGAGAAGTCCAAGATAGTGTTTTTTAGACTGGCTGCCACGAGCTGAAACGAATGCAACCAAGAGCGAGCGTCTGTGACTTACGGTTCAAGAGTTATTCACAGAAACATGGTTCCGAACTTTGCTGCCAGCCGCGAAAGCGAAAGTAACCAAGATCGAGCGTCTAGGATTTACTTGTCAATAGCTCGCCTGGGAAACATCCAGAGAAGTCAAAGACAGTGTTTTTTAGACTGGCTGCCACGAGCTGAAACGAATGCAGCCAAGAGCGAGCGTCTATTACTTACGGTTCAAGAGTTATTCACAGAAACATGGTTCTGAACTTTGCTGCCAGCCGCGAAAGCGAAAATAACCAAGATCGAGCGTCTAGGATTTACTTGTCAATAGCTCGCCTGGGAAACATCCAGAGAAGTCAAAGACAGTGCTTCTATACTAATTGCCAGGCGCTGAGACGAATGCCGCCAAGATCAAGCGTCAAAGACTTACGGTTCAAGAATTAGCCTCAGAAACAGTGGGAAACAGTGCTTTTATACTAATTGCCAGGCGCTGAGACGAATGCCGCCAAAATCCAGCGTCTATGACTTACGGTTCAAGAATTAGCCTCAGAAACAGTGGTTCTGAACATGCTGCCAATAGCTCACCTGGGAAAGATCCAGAGAAGTCCAAGATAGTGTTTTTTAGACTGGCTGCCACGAGCTGAAACGAATGCAGCCAAGAGCGAGCGTCTGTCACTTACGGTTCAAGATTTATTCACAGAAACATGGTTCTGAACTTTGCTGCCAGCCGCGAAAGCGAAAGTAACCAAGATCGAGCGTCTAGGATTTACTTGTCAATAGCTCGCCTGGGAAACGTCCAGAGAAGTCAAAGACAGTGCTTCTATACTAATTGCCAGGCGCTGAGACGAATGCCGCCAAGATCGAGCGTCTAAGACTTACGGTTCAAGAATTAGCCTCAGAAACAGTGGGAAACAGTGCTTCTATACTAATTGCCAGGCGCTGAGACGAATGCCGCCAAGATCGAGCGTCTATGACTTACGGTTCAAGAATTAGCCTCAGAAACAGTGGTTTTGAACATGCTGCCAATAGCTCGCCTGGGAAACATCCAGAGAAGTCCAAGATAGTGTTTTTTAGACTGGCTGCCACGAGCTGAAACGAATGCAACCAAGAGCGAGCGTCTGTGACTTACGGTTCAAGAGTTATTCACAGAAACATGGTTCTGAACTTTGCTGCCAGCCGCGAAAGCGAAAGTAACCAAGATCGAGCGTCTAGGATTTACTTGTCAATAGCTCGCCTGAGAAACATCCAGAGAAGTCAAAGACAGTGCTTCTATACTAATTGCCAGGCGCTGAGACGAATGCCGCCAAGATCGAGCGTCTAAGACTTACGGTTCAAGAATTAGCCTCAGAAACAGTGGGAAACAGTGTTTCTATACTAATTGCCAGGCGCTGAGACGAATGCCGCCAAGATCGAGCGTCTAAGACTTACGGTTCAAGAATTAGCCTCAGAAACAGTGGGAAACAGTGTTTCTATACTAATTGCCAGGCGCTGAGACGAATGCCGCCAAGATCAAGCGTCAAAGACTTACGGTTCAAGAATTAGCCTCAGAAACAGTGGTTCTGAACATGCTGCCAATAGCTCGCCTGGGAAACATCCAGAGAAGTCCAAGATAGTGTTTTTTAGACTGGCTGCCACGAGCTGAAACCAATGCAACCAAGAGCGAGCGTCTGTGACTTACGGTTCAAGAGTTATTCACAGAAACATGGTTCTGAACTTTGCTGCCAGCCGCGAAAGCGAAAGTAACCAAGATCGAGCGTCTAGGATTTACTTGTCAATAGCTCGCCTGGGAAACATCCAGAGAAGTCAAAGACAGTGCTTCTATACTAATTGCCAGGCGCTGAGACGAATGCCGCCAAGATCGAGCGTCTAAGACTTACGGTTCAAGAATTAGCCTCAGAAACAGTGGGAAACAGTGTTTCTATACTAATTGCCAGGCGCTGAGACGAATGCCGCCAAGATCAAGCGTCAAAGACTTACGGTTCAAGAATTAGCCTCAGAAACAGTGGTTCTGAACATGCTGCCAATAGCTCGCCTGGGAAACATCCAGAGAAGTCCAAGATAGTGTTTTTTAGACTGGCTGCCACGAGCTGAAACCAATGCAACCAAGAGCGAGCGTCTGTGACTTACGGTTCAAGAGTTATTCACAGAAACATGGTTCTGAACTTTGCTGCCAGCCGCGAAAGCGAAAGTAACCAAGATCGAGCGTCTAGGATTTACTTGTCAATAGCTCGCCTGGGAAACATCCAGAGAAGTCAAAGACAGTGCTTCTATACTAATTGCCAGGCGCTGAGACGAATGCCGCCAAGATCGAGCGTCTAAGACTTACGGTTCAAGAATTAGCCTCAGAAACAGTGGGAAACAGTGTTTCTATACTAATTGCCAGGCGCTGAGACGAATGCCGCCAAGATCAAGCGTCAAAGACTTACGGTTCAAGAATTAGCCTCAGAAACAGTGGGAAACAGTGCTTTTATACTAATTGCCAGGCGCTGAGACGAATGCCGCCAAGATCGAGCGTCTATGACTTACGGTTCAAGAATTAGCCTCAGAAACAGTGGTTCTGAACATGCTGCCAATAGCTCGCCTGGGAAACATCCAGAGAAGTCCAAGATAGTGTTTTTTAGACTGGCTGCCACGAGCTGAAACCAATGCAACCAAGAGCGAGCGTCTGTGACTTACGGTTCAAGAGTTATTCACAGAAACATGGTTCTGAACTTTGCTGCCAGCCGCGAAAGCGAAAATAACCAAGATCGAGCGTCTAGGATTTACTTGTCAATAGCTCGCCTGCGAAACATCCAGAGAAGTCAAAGACAGTGCTTCTATACTAATTGCCAGGCGCTGAGATGAATGCCGCCAAGATCGAGCGTCTAAGACTTACGGTTCAAGAATTAGCCTCAAAAATAGTGGGAAACAGTGTTTCTATACTAATTGCCAGGCGCTGAGACGAATGCCGCCAAGATCGAGCGTCTATGACTTACGGTTCAAGAATTAGCCTCAGAAACAGTGGTTCTGAACATGCTGCCAATAGCTCACCTGGGAAAGATCCAGAGAAGTCCAAGATAGTGTTTTTTAGACTGGCTGCCACGAGCTGAAACGAATGCAGCCAAGAGCGAGCGTCTGTCACTTACGGTTCAAGATTTATTCACAGAAACATGGTTCTGAACTTTGCTGCCAGCCGCGAAAGCGAAAGTAACCAAGATCGAGCGTCTAGGATTTACTTGTCAATAGCTCGCCTGAGAAACATCCAGAGAAGTCAAAGACAGTGCTTCTATACTAATTGCCAGGCGCTGAGACGAATGCCGCCAAGATCGAGCGTCTAAGACTTACGGTTCAAGAATTAGCCTCAGAAACAATGGGAAACAGTGTTTCTATACTAATTGCCAGGCGCTGAGACGAATGCCGCCAAGATCGAGCGTCTAAGACTTACGGTTCAAGAATTAGCCTCAGAAACAGTGGGAAACAGTGTTTCTATACTAATTGCCAGGCGCTGAGACGAATGCCGCCAAGATCAAGCGTCAAAGACTTACGGTTCAAGAATTAGCCTCAGAAACAGTGGTTCTGAACATGCTGCCAATAGCTCGCCTGGGAAACATCCAGAGAAGTCCAAGATAGTGTTTTTTAGACTGGCTGCCACGAGCTGAAACCAATGCAACCAAGAGCGAGCGTCTGTGACTTACGGTTCAAGAGTTATTCACAGAAACATGGTTCTGAACTTTGCTGCCAGCCGCGAAAGCGAAAGTAACCAAGATCGAGCGTCTAGGATTTACTTGTCAATAGCTCGCCTGGGAAACATCCAGAGAAGTCAAAGACAGTGCTTCTATACTAATTGCCAGGCGCTGAGACGAATGCCGCCAAGATCGAGCGTCTAAGACTTACGGTTCAAGAATTAGCCTCAGAAACAGTGGGAAACAGTGTTTCTATACTAATTGCCAGGCGCTGAGACGAATGCCGCCAAGATCAAGCGTCAAAGACTTACGGTTCAAGAATTAGCCTCAGAAACAGTGGTTCTGAACATGCTGCCAATAGCTCGCCTGGGAAACATCCAGAGAAGTCCAAGATAGTGTTTTTTAGACTGGCTGCCACGAGCTGAAACCAATGCAACCAAGAGCGAGCGTCTGTGACTTACGGTTCAAGAGTTATTCACAGAAACATGGTTCTGAACTTTGCTGCCAGCCGCGAAAGCGAAAGTAACCAAGATCGAGCGTCTAGGATTTACTTGTCAATAGCTCGCCTGGGAAACATCCAGAGAAGTCAAAGACAGTGCTTCTATACTAATTGCCAGGCGCTGAGACGAATGCCGCCAAGATCGAGCGTCTAAGACTTACGGTTCAAGAATTAGCCTCAGAAACAGTGGGAAACAGTGTTTCTATACTAATTGCCAGGCGCTGAGACGAATGCCGCCAAGATCAAGCGTCAAAGACTTACGGTTCAAGAATTAGCCTCAGAAACAGTGGGAAACAGTGCTTTTATACTAATTGCCAGGCGCTGAGACGAATGCCGCCAAGATCGAGCGTCTATGACTTACGGTTCAAGAATTAGCCTCAGAAACAGTGGTTCTGAACATGCTGCCAATAGCTCGCCTGGGAAACATCCAGAGAAGTCCAAGATAGTGTTTTTTAGACTGGCTGCCACGAGCTGAAACCAATGCAACCAAGAGCGAGCGTCTGTGACTTACGGTTCAAGAGTTATTCACAGAAACATGGTTCTGAACTTTGCTGCCAGCCGCGAAAGCGAAAATAACCAAGATCGAGCGTCTAGGATTTACTTGTCAATAGCTCGCCTGCGAAACATCCAGAGAAGTCAAAGACAGTGCTTCTATACTAATTGCCAGGCGCTGAGATGAATGCCGCCAAGATCGAGCGTCTAAGACTTACGGTTCAAGAATTAGCCTCAGAAATAGTGGGAAACAGTGTTTCTATACTAATTGCCAGGCGCTGAGACGAATGCCGCCAAGATCGAGCGTCTATGACTTACGGTTCAAGAATTAGCCTCAGAAACAGTGGTTCTGAACATGCTGCCAATAGCTCACCTGGGAAAGATCCAGAGAAGTCCAAGATAGTGTTTTTTAGACTGGCTGCCACGAGCTGAAACGAATGCAGCCAAGAGCGAGCGTCTGTCACTTACGGTTCAAGATTTATTCACAGAAACATGGTTCTGAACTTTGCTGCCAGCCGCGAAAGCGAAAGTAACCAAGATCGAGCGTCTAGGATTTACTTGTCAATAGCTCGCCTGGGAAACATCCAGAGAAGTCAAAGACAGTGCTTCTATACTAATTGCCAGGCGCTGAGACGAATGCCGCCAAGATCGAGCGTCTAAGACTTACGGTTCAAGAATTAGCCTCAGAAACAGTGGGAAACAGTGCTTCTATACTAATTGCCAGGCGCTGAGACGAATGCCGCCAAGATCGAGCGTCTATGACTTACGGTTCAAGAATTAGCCTCAGAAACAGTGGTTTTGAACATGCTGCCAATAGCTCGCCTGGGAAACATCCAGAGAAGTCCAAGATAGTGTTTTTTAGACTGGCTGCCACGAGCTGAAACGAATGCAACCAAGAGCGAGCGTCTGTGACTTACGGTTCAAGAGTTATTCACAGAAACATGGTTCTGAACTTTGCTGCCAGCCGCGAAAGCGAAAGTAACCAAGATCGAGCGTCTAGGATTTACTTGTCAATAGCTCGCCTGAGAAACATCCAGAGAAGTCAAAGACAGTGCTTCTATACTAATTGCCAGGCGCTGAGACGAATGCCGCCAAGATCGAGCGTCTAAGACTTACGGTTCAAGAATTAGCCTCAGAAACAGTGGGAAACAGTGTTTCTATACTAATTGCCAGGCGCTGAGACGAATGCCGCCAAGATCAAGCGTCAAAGACTTACGGTTCAAGAATTAGCCTCAGAAACAGTGGGAAACAGTGCTTTTATACTAATTGCCAGGCGCTGAGACGAATGCCGCCAAGATCGAGCGTCTATGACTTACGGTTCAAGAATTAGCCTCAGAAACAGTGGTTCTAAACATGCTGCCAATAGCTCGCCTGGGAAACATCCAGAGAAGTCCAAGATAGTGTTTTTTAGACTGGCTGCCACGAGCTGAAACGAATGCAACCAAGAGCGAGCGTCTGTGACTTACGGTTCAAGAGTTATTCACAGAAACATGGTTCTGAACTTTGCTGCCAGCCGCGAAAGCGAAAGTAACCAAGATCGAGCGTCTAGGATTTACTTGTCAATAGCTCGCCTGAGAAACATCCAGAGAAGTCAAAGACAGTGCTTCTATACTAATTGCCAGGCGCTGAGACGAATGCCGCCAAGATCGAGCGTCTAAGACTTACGGTTCAAGAATTAGCCTCAGAAACAGTGGGAAACAGTGTTTCTATACTAATTGCCAGGCGCTGAGACGAATGCCGCCAAGATCAAGCGTCAAAGACTTACGGTTCAAGAATTAGCCTCAGAAACAGTGGGAAACAGTGCTTTTATACTAATTGCCAGGCGCTGAGACGAATGCCGCCAAGATCGAGCGTCTATGACTTACGGTTCAAGAATTAGCCTCAGAAACAGTGGTTCTAAACATGCTGCCAATAGCTCGCCTGGCAAACATCCAGAGAAGTCCAAGATAGTGTTTTTAGACTGGCTGCCACGAGCTGAAACCAATGCAACCAAGAGCGAGCGTCTGTGACTTACGGTTCAAGAGTTATTCACAGAAACATGGTTCTGAACTTTGCTGCCAGCCGCGAAAGCGAAAATAACCAAGATCGAGCGTCTAGGATTTACTTGTCAATAGCTCGCCTGCGAAACATCCAGAGAAGTCAAAGACAGTGCTTCTATACTAATTGCCAGGCGCTGAGATGAATGCCGCCAAGATCGAGCGTCTAAGACTTACGGTTCAAGAATTAGCCTCAGAAACAGTGGGAAACAGTGTTTCTATACTAATTGCCAGGCGCTGAGACGAATGCCGCCAAGATCGAGCGTCTATGACTTACGGTTCAAGAATTAGCCTCAGAAACAGTGGTTCTGAACATGCTGCCAATAGCTCACCTGGGAAAAATCCAGAGAAGTCCAAGATAGTGTTTTTTAGACTGGCTGCCACGAGCTGAAACGAATGCAGCCAAGAGCGAGCGTCTGTCACTTACGGTTCAAGATTTATTCACAGAAACATGGTTCTGAACTTTGCTGCCAGCCGCGAAAGCGAAAGTAACCAAGATCGAGCGTCTAGGATTTACTTGTCAATAGCTCGCCTGGGAAACATCCAGAGAAGTCAAAGACAGTGCTTCTATACTAATTGCCAGGCGCTGAGACGAATGCCGCCAAGATCGAGCGTCTAAGACTTACGGTTCAAGAATTAGCCTCAGAAACAGTGGGAAACAGTGCTTCTATACTAATTGCCAGGCGCTGAGACGAATGCCGCCAAGATCGAGCGTCTATGACTTACGGTTCAAGAATTAGCCTCAGAAACAGTGGTTTTGAACATGCTGCCAATAGCTCGCCTGGGAAACATCCAGAGAAGTCCAAGATAGTGTTTTTTAGACTGGCTGCCACGAGCTGAAACGAATGCAACCAAGAGCGAGCGTCTGTGACTTACGGTTCAAGAGTTATTCACAGAAACATGGTTCTGAACTTTGCTGCCAGCCGCGAAAGCGAAAGTAACCAAGATCGAGCGTCTAGGATTTACTTGTCAATAGCTCGCCTGAGAAACATCCAGAGAAGTCAAAGACAGTGCTTCTATACTAATTGCCAGGCGCTGAGACGAATGCCGCCAAGATCGAGCGTCTAAGACTTACGGTTCAAGAATTAGCCTCAGAAACAGTGGGAAACAGTGTTTCTATACTAATTGCCAGGCGCTGAGACGAATGCCGCCAAGATCAAGCGTCAAAGACTTACGGTTCAAGAATTAGCCTCAGAAACAGTGGGAAACAGTGCTTTTATACTAATTGCCAGGCGCTGAGACGAATGCCGCCAAGATCGAGCGTCTATGACTTACGGTTCAAGAATTAGCCTCAGAAACAGTGGTTCTAAACATGCTGCCAATAGCTCGCCTGGGAAACATCCAGAGAAGTCCAAGATAGTGTTTTTTAGACTGGCTGCCACGAGCTGAAACCAATGCAACCAAGAGCGAGCGTCTGTGACTTACGGTTCAAGAGTTATTCACAGAAACATGGTTCTGAACTTTGCTGCCAGCCGCGAAAGCGAAAGTAACCAAGATCGAGCGTCTAGGATTTACTTGTCAATAGCTCGCCTGGGAAACATCCAGAGAAGTCAAAGACAGTGCTTCTATACTAATTGCCAGGCGCTGAGACGAATGCCGCCAAGATCGAGCATCTAAGACTTACGGTTCATGAATTAGCCTCAGAAACAGTGGGAAACAGTGTTTCTATACTAATTGCCAGGCGCTGAGACGAATGCCGCCAAGATCAAGCGTCAAAGACTTACGGTTCAAGAATTAGCCTCAGAAACAGTGGTTCTGAACATGCTGCCAATAGCTCGCCTGGGAAACATCCAGAGAAGTCCAAGATAGTGTTTTTTAGACTGGCTGCCACGAGCTGAAACCAATGCAACCAAGAGCGAGCGTCTGTGACTTACGGTTCAAGAGTTATTCACAGAAACATGGTTCTGAACTTTGCTGCCAGCCGCGAAAGCGAAAGTAACCAAGATCGAGCGTCTAGGATTTACTTGTCAATAGCTCGCCTGGGAAACATCCAGAGAAGTCAAAGACAGTGCTTCTATACTAATTGCCAGGCGCTGAGACGAATGCCGCCAAGATCGAGCGTCTAAGACTTACGGTTCAAGAATTAGCCTCAGAAACAGTGGGAAACAGTGTTTCTATACTAATTGCCAGGCGCTGAGACGAATGCCGCCAAGATCAAGCGTCAAAGACTTACGGTTCAAGAATTAGCCTCAGAAACAGTGGGAAACAGTGCTTTTATACTAATTGCCAGGCGCTGAGACGAATGCCGCCAAGATCGAGCGTCTATGACTTACGGTTCAAGAATTAGCCTCAGAAACAGTGGTTCTGAACATGCTGCCAATAGCTCGCCTGGGAAACATCCAGAGAAGTCCAAGATAGTGTTTTTTTAGACTGGCTGCCACGAGCTGAAACGAATGCAGCCAAGAGCGAGCGTCTGTGACTTACAGTTCAAGAGTTATTCGCAGAAACATGGTTCTGAACTTTGCTGCCAGCCGTGAAAGCGAAAATAACCAAGATCGAGCGTCTAGGATTTACTTGTCAATAGCTCACCTGGGAAACATCCAGAGAAGTCAAAGACAGTGCTTCTATACTAATTGCCAGGCGCTGAGACAAATGCCGCCAAGATCGAGCGTCTATGACTTACGGTTCAAGAATTAGCCTCAGAAACAGTGGTTCTGAACATGCTGCCAATAGCTCGCCTGGGAAACATCCAGAGATGTCCAAGATAGTGTTTTTTAGACTGGCTGCCACGAGCTGAAACGAATGCAGCCAAGAGCGAGCGTCTGTGACTTACGGTTCAAGAGTTATTCACAGAAACATGGTTCTGAACTTTGCTGCCAGCCGCGAAAGCGAAAGTAACCAAGATCGAGCGTCTAGGATTTACTTGTCAATAGCTCGCCTGAGAAACATCCAGAGAAGTCAAAGACAGTGCTTCTATACTAATTGCCAGGCGCTGAGACGAATGCCGCCAAGATCGAGCGTCTAAGACTTACGGTTCAAGAATTAGCCTCAGAAACAGTGGGAAACAGTGTTTCTATACTAATTGCCAGGCGCTGAGACGAATACCGCCAAGATCAAGCGTCAAAGACTTACGGTTCAAGAATTAGCCTCAGAAACAGTGGGAAACAGTGCTTTTATACTAATTGCCAGGCGCTGAGACGAATGCCGCCAAGATCGAGCGTCTATGACTTACGGTTCAAGAATTAGCCTCAGAAACAGTGGTTCTAAACATGCTGCCAATAGCTCGCCTGGGAAACATCCAGAGAAGTCCAAGATAGTGTTTTTTAGACTGGCTGCCACGAGCTGAAACCAATGCAACCAAGAGCGAGCGTCTGTGACTTACGGTTCAAGAGTTATTCACAGAAACATGGTTCTGAACTTTGCTGCCAGCCGCGAAAGCGAAAGTAACCAAGATCGAGCGTCTAGGATTTACTTGTCAATAGCTCGCCTGGGAAACATCCAGAGAAGTCAAAGACAGTGCTTCTATACTAATTGCCAGGCGCTGAGACGAATGCCGCCAAGATCGAGCGTCTAAGACTTACGGTTCAAGAATTAGCCTCAGAAACAGTGGGAAACAGTGTTTCTATACTAATTGCCAGGCGCTGAGACGAATGCCGCCAAGATCAAGCGTCAAAGACTTACGGTTCAAGAATTAGCCTCAGAAACAGTGGGAAACAGTGCTTTTATACTAATTGCCAGGCGCTGAGACGAATGCCGCCAAGATCGAGCGTCTATGACTTACGGTTCAAGAATTAGCCTCAGAAACAGTGGTTCTAAACATGCTGCCAATAGCTCGCCTGGGAAACATCCAGAGAAGTCCAAGATAGTGTTTTTTAGACTGGCTGCCACGAGCTGAAACCAATGCAACCAAGAGCGAGCGTCTGTGACTTACGGTTCAAGAGTTATTCACAGAAACATGGTTCTGAACTTTGCTGCCAGCCGCGAAAGCGAAAGTAACCAAGATCGAGCGTCTAGGATTTACTTGTCAATAGCTCGCCTGGGAAACATCCAGAGAAGTCAAAGACAGTGCTTCTATACTAATTGCCAGGCGCTGAGACAAATGCCGCCAAGATCGAGCGTCTATGACTTACGGTTCAAGAATTAGCCTCAGAAACAGTGGTTCTGAACATGCTGCCAATAGCTCGCCTGGGAAACATCCAGAGAAGTCCAAGATAGTGTTTTTTAGACTGGCTGCCACGAGCTGAAACGAATGCAGCCAAGAGCGAGCGTCTGTGACTTACGGTTCAAGAGTTATTCACAGAAACATGGTTCTGAACTTTGCTGCCAGCCGCGAAAGCGAAAATAACCAAGATCGAGCGTCTAGGATTTACTTGTCAATAGCTCGCCTGCGAAACATCCAGAGAAGTCAAAGACAGTGCTTCTATACTAATTGCCAGGCGCTGAGATGAATGCCGCCAAGATCGAGCGTCTAAGACTTACGGTTCAAGAATTAGCCTCAGAAACAGTGGGAAACAGTGCTTCTATACTAATTGCCAGGCGCTGAGACGAATGCCGCCAAGATCGAGCGTCTATGACTTACGGTTCAAGAATTAGCCTCAGAAACAGTGGTTTTGAACATGCTGCCAATAGCTCGCCTGGGAAACATCCAGAGAAGTCCAAGATAGTGTTTTTTAGACTGGCTGCCACGAGCTGAAACCAATGCAACCAAGAGCGAGCGTCTGTGACTTACGGTTCAAGAGTTATTCACAGAAACATGGTTCTGAACTTTGCTGCCAGCCGCGAAAGCGAAAGTAACCAAGATCGAGCGTCTAGGATTTACTTGTCAATAGCTCGCCTGGGAAACATCCAGAGAAGTCAAAGACAGTGCTTCTATACTAATTGCCAGGCGCTGAGACGAATGCCGCCAAGATCGAGCGTCTAAGACTTACGGTTCAAGAATTAGCCTCAGAAACAGTGGGAAACAGTGTTTCTATACTAATTGCCAGGCGCTGAGACGAATGCCGCCAAGATCAAGCGTCAAAGACTTACGGTTCAAGAATTAGCCTCAGAAACAGTGGGAAACAGTGCTTTTATACTAATTGCCAGGCGCTGAGACGAATGCCGCCAAGATCGAGCGTCTATGACTTACGGTTCAAGAATTAGCCTCAGAAACAGTGGTTCTGAACATGCTGCCAATAGCTCACCTGGGAAATATCCAGAGAAGTCCAAGATAGTGTTTTTTAGACTGGCTGCCACGAGCTGAAACGAATGCAGCCAAGAGCGAGCGTCTGTGACTTACGGTTCAAGAGTTATTCACAGAAACATGGTTCTGAACTTTGCTGCCAGCCGCGAAAGCGAAAATAACCAAGATCGAGCGTCTAGGATTTACTTGTCAATAGCTCGCCTGCGAAACATCCAGAGAAGTCAAAGACAGTGCTTCTATACTAATTGCCAGGCGCTGAGATGAATGCCGCCAAGATCGAGCGTCTAAGACTTACGGTTCAAGAATTAGCCTCAGAAACAGTGGGAAACAGTGTTTCTATACTAATTGCCAGGCGCTGAGACGAATGCCGCCAAGATCGAGCGTCTATGACTTACGGTTCAAGAATTAGCCTCAGAAACAGTGGTTCTGAACATGCTGCCAATAGCTCACCTGGGAAACATACAGAGAAGTCCAAGATAGTGTTTTTTAGACTGGCTGCCACGAGCTGAAACGAATGCAGCCAAGAGCGAGCGTCTGTCACTTACGGTTCAAGATTTATTCACAGAAACATGGTTCTGAACTTTGCTGCCAGCCGCGAAAGCGAAAGTAACCAAGATCGAGCGTCTAGGATTTACTTGTCAATAGCTCGCCTGGGAAACATCCAGATAAGTCAAAGACAGTGCTTCTATACTAATTGCCAGGCGCTGAGACGAATGCCGCCAAGATCAAGCGTCTAAGACTTACGGTTCAAGAATTAGCCTCAGAAACAGTGGGAAACAGTGCTTCTATACTAATTGCCAGGCGCTGAGACGAATGCCGCCAAGATCGAGCGTCTATGACTTACGGTTCAAGAATTAGCCTCAGAAACAGTGGTTTTGAACATGCTGCCAATAGCTCGCCTGGGAAACATCCAGAGAAGTCCAAGATAGTGTTTTTTAGACTGGCTGCCACGATCTGAAACGAATGCAACCAAGAGCGAGCGTCTGTGACTTACGGTTCAAGAGTTATTCACAGAAACATGGTTCTGAACTTTGCTGCCAGCCGCGAAAGCGAAAGTAACCAAGATCGAGCGTCTAGGATTTACTTGTCAATAGCTCGCCTGAGAAACATCCAGAGAAGTCAAAGACAGTGCTTCTATACTAATTGCCAGGCGCTGAGACGAATGCCGCCAAGATCGAGCGTCTAAGACTTACGGTTCAAGAATTAGCCTCAGAAACAGTGGGAAACAGTGTTTCTATACTAATTGCCAGGCGCTGAGACGAATGCCGCCAAGATCAAGCGTCAAAGACTTACGGTTCAAGAATTAGCCTCAGAAACAGTGGGAAACAGTGCTTTTATACTAATTGCCAGGCGCTGAGACGAATGCCGCCAAGATCGAGCGTCTATGACTTACGGTTCAAGAATTAGCCTCAGAAACAGTGGTTCTAAACATGCTGCCAATAGCTCGCCTGGGAAACATCCAGAGAAGTCCAAGATAGTGTTTTTTAGACTGGCTGCCACGAGCTGAAACCAATGCAACCAAGAGCGAGCGTCTGTGACTTACGGTTCAAGAGTTATTCACAGAAACATGGTTCTGAACTTTGCTGCCAGCCGCGAAAGCGAAAATAACCAAGATCGAGCGTCTAGGATTTACTTGTCAATAGCTCGCCTGCGAAACATCCAGAGAAGTCAAAGACAGTGCTTCTATACTAATTGCCAGGCGCTGAGATGAATGCCGCCAAGATCGAGCGTCTAAGACTTACGGTTCAAGAATTAGCCTCAGAAACAGTGGGAAACAGTGTTTCTATACTAATTGCCAGGCGCTGAGACGAATGCCGCCAAGATCGAGCGTCTATGACTTACGGTTCAAGAATTAGCCTCAGAAACAGTGGTTCTGAACATGCTGCCAATAGCTCACCTGGGAAACATCCAGAGAAGTCAAAGACAGTGCTTCTATACTAATTGCCAGGCGCTGAGACAAATGCCGCCAAGATCGAGCGTCTATGACTTACGGTTCAAGAATTAGCCTCAGAAACAGTGGTTCTGAACATGCTGCCAATAGCTCACCTGGGAAATATCCAGAGAAGTCCAAGATAGTGTTTTTTAGACTGGCTGCCACGAGCTGAAACGAATGCAGCCAAGAGCGAGCGTCTGTGACTTACGGTTCAAGAGTTATTCACAGAAACATGGTTCTGAACTTTGCTGCCAGCCGCGAAAGCGAAAATAACCAAGATCGAGCGTCTAGGATTTACTTGTCAATAGCTCGCCTGCGAAACATCCAGAGAAGTCAAAGACAGTGCTTCTATACTAATTGCCAGGCGCTGAGATGAATGCCGCCAAGATCGAGCGTCTAAGACTTACGGTTCAAGAATTAGCCTCAGAAACAGTGGGAAACAGTGTTTCTATACTAATTGCCAGGCGCTGAGACGAATGCCGCCAAGATCGAGCGTCTATGACTTACGGTTCAAGAATTAGCCTCAGAAACAGTGGTTCTGAACATGCTGCCAATAGCTCACCTGGGAAACATACAGAGAAGTCCAAGATAGTGTTTTTTAGACTGGCTGCCACGAGCTGAAA
The DNA here is from genome assembly GCF_050947455.1 of Rhinoderma darwinii. NCBI lineage: Eukaryota > Metazoa > Chordata > Amphibia > Anura > Rhinodermatidae > Rhinoderma > Rhinoderma darwinii. Next base: position 71,537 of record NW_027463991.1, read on the forward strand.
CGAATGCAGCCAAGAGCGAGCGTCTGTCACTTACGGTTCAAGATTTATTCACAGAAACATGGTTCTGAACTTTGCTGCCAGCCGCGAAAGCGAAAGTAACCAAGATCGAGCGTCTAGGATTTACTTGTCAATAGCTCGCCTGGGAAACATCCAGATAAGTCAAAGACAGTGCTTCTATACTAATTGCCAGGCGCTGAGACGAATGCCGCCAAGATCAAGCGTCTAAGACTTACGGTTCAAGAATTAGCCTCAGAAACAGTGGGAAACAGTGCTTCTATACTAATTGCCAGGCGCTGAGACGAATGCCGCCAAGATCGAGCGTCTATGACTTACGGTTCAAGAATTAGCCTCAGAAACAGTGGTTTTGAACATGCTGCCAATAGCTCGCCTGGGAAACATCCAGAGAAGTCCAAGATAGTGTTTTTTAGACTGGCTGCCACGATCTGAAACGAATGCAACCAAGAGCGAGCGTCTGTGACTTACGGTTCAAGAGTTATTCACAGAAACATGGTTCTGAACTTTGCTGCCAGCCGCGAAAGCGAAAGTAACCAAGATCGAGCGTCTAGGATTTACTTGTCAATAGCTCGCCTGAGAAACATCCAGAGAAGTCAAAGACAGTGCTTCTATACTAATTGCCAGGCGCTGAGACGAATGCCGCCAAGATCGAGCGTCTAAGACTTACGGTTCAAGAATTAGCCTCAGAAACAGTGGCAAACAGTGTTTCTATACTAATTGCCAGGCGCTGAGACGAATGCCGCCAAGATCAAGCGTCAAAGACTTACGGTTCAAGAATTAGCCTCAGAAACAGTGGGAAACAGTGCTTTTATACTAATTGCCAGGCGCTGAGACGAATGCCGCCAAGATCGAGCGTCTATGACTTACGGTTCAAGAATTAGCCTCAGAAACAGTGGTTCTAAACATGCTGCCAATAGCTCGCCTGGGAAACATCCAGAGAAGTCCAAGATAGTGTTTTTTAGACTGGCTGCCACGAGCTGAAACCAATGCAACCAAGAGCGAGCGTCTGTGACTTACGGTTCAAGAGTTATTCACAGAAACATGGTTCTGAACTTTGCTGCCAGCCGCGAAAGCGAAAATAACCAAGATCGAGCGTCTAGGATTTACTTGTCAATAGCTCGCCTGCGAAACATCCAGAGAAGTCAAAGACAGTGCTTCTATACTAATTGCCAGGCGCTGAGATGAATGCCGCCAAGATCGAGCGTCTAAGACTTACGGTTCAAGAATTAGCCTCAGAAACAGTGGGAAACAGTGTTTCTATACTAATTGCCAGGCGCTGAGACGAATGCCGCCAAGATCGAGCGTCTATGACTTACGGTTCAAGAATTAGCCTCAGAAACAGTGGTTCTGAACATGCTGCCAATAGCTCACCTGGGAAACATCCAGAGAAGTCAAAGACAGTGCTTCTATACTAATTGCCAGGCGCTGAGACAAATGCCGCCAAGATCGAGCGTCTATGACTTACGGTTCAAGAATTAGCCTCAGAAACAGTGGTTCTGAACATGCTGCCAATAGCTCGCCTGGGAAACATCCAGAGAAGTCCAAGATAGTGTTTTTTAGACTGGCTGCCACGAGCTGAAACGAATGCAGCCAAGAGCGAGCGTCTGTGACTTACGGTTCAAGAGTTATTCACAGAAACATGGTTCTGAACTTTGCTGCCAGCCGCGAAAGCGAAAATAACCAAGATCGAGCGTCTAGGATTTACTTGTCAATAGCTCGCCTGCGAAACATCCAGAGAAGTCAAAGACAGTGCTTCTATACTAATTGCCAGGCGCTGAGATGAATGCCGCCAAGATCGAGCGTCTAAGACTTACGGTTCAAGAATTAGCCTCAGAAACAGTGGGAAACAGTGCTTCTATACTAATTGCCAGGCGCTGAGACGAATGCCGCCAAGATCGAGCGTCTATGACTTACGGTTCAAGAATTAGCCTCAGAAACAGTGGTTTTGAACATGCTGCCAATAGCTCGCCTGGGAAACATCCAGAGAAGTCCAAGATAGTGTTTTTTAGACTGGCTGCCACGAGCTGAAACGAATGCAACCAAGAGCGAGCGTCTGTGACTTACGGTTCAAGAGTTATTCACAGAAACATGGTTCTGAACTTTGCTGCCAGCCGCGAAAGCGAAAGTAACCAAGATCGAGCGTCTAGGATTTACTTGTCAATAGCTCGCCTGGGAAACATCCAGAGAAGTCAAAGACAGTGCTTCTATACTAATTGCCAGGCGCTGAGACGAATGCCGCCAAGATCGAGCGTCTAAGACTTACGGTTCAAGAATTAGCCTCAGAAACAGTGGGAAACAGTGTTTCTATACTAATTGCCAGGCGCTGAGACGAATGCCGCCAAGATCAAGCGTCAAAGACTTACGGTTCAAGAATTAGCCTCAGAAACAGTGGGAAACAGTGCTTTTATACTAATTGCCAGGCGCTGAGACGAATGCCGCCAAGATCGAGCGTCTATGACTTACGGTTCAAGAATTAGCCTCAGAAACAGTGGTTCTGAACATGCTGCCAATAGCTCACCTGGGAAATATCCAGAGAAGTCCAAGATAGTGTTTTTTAGACTGGCTGCCACGAGCTGAAACGAATGCAGCCAAGAGCGAGCGTCTGTGACTTACGGTTCAAGAGTAATTCACAGAAACATGGTTCTGAACTTTGCTGCCAGCCGCGAAAGCGAAAATAACCAAGATCGAGCGTCTAGGATTTACTTGTCAATAGCTCGCCTGCGAAACATCCAGAGAAGTCAAAGACAGTGCTTCTATACTAATTGCCAGGCGCTGAGACGAATGCCGCCAAGATCAAGCGTCTAAGACTTACGGTTCAAGAATTAGCCTCAGAAACAGTGGGAAACAGTGCTTCTATACTAATTGCCAGGCGCTGAGACGAATGCCGCCAAGATCGAGCGTCTATGACTTACGGTTCAAGAAATAGCCTCAGAAACAGTGGTTTTGAACATGCTGCCAATAGCTCGCCTGGGAAACATCCAGAGAAGTCCAAGATAGTGTTTTTTAGACTGGCTGCCACGATCTGAAACGAATGCAACCAAGAGCGAGCGTCTGTGACTTACGGTTCAAGAGTTATTCACAGAAACATGGTTCTGAACTTTGCTGCCAGCCGCGAAAGCGAAAGTAACCAAGATCGAGCGTCTAGGATTTACTTGTCAATAGCTCGCCTGAGAAACATCCAGAGAAGTCAAAGACAGTGCTTCTATACTAATTGCCAGGCGCTGAGACGAATGCCGCCAAGATCGAGCGTCTAAGACTTACGGTTCAAGAATTAGCCTCAGAAACAGTGGGAAACAGTGTTTCTATACTAATTGCCAGGCGCTGAGACGAATGCCGCCAAGATCAAGCGTCAAAGACTTACGGTTCAAGAATTAGCCTCAGAAACAGTGGGAAACAGTGCTTCTATACTAATTGCCAGGCGCTGAGACGAATGCCGCCAAGATCGAGCGTCTATGACTTACGGTTCAAGAATTAGCCTCAGAAACAGTGGTTTTGAACATGCTGCCAATAGCTCGCCTGGGAAACATCCAGAGAAGTCCAAGATAGTGTTTTTTAGACTGGCTGCCACGAGCTGAAACGAATGCAACCAAGAGCGAGCGTCTGTGACTTACGGTTCAAGAGTTATTCACAGAAACATGGTTCTGAACTTTGCTGCCAGCCGCGAAAGCGAAAGTAACCAAGATCGAGCGTCTAGGATTTACTTGTCAATAGCTCGCCTGAGAAACATCCAGAGAAGTCAAAGACAGTGCTTCTATACTAATTGCCAGGCGCTGAGATGAATGCCGCCAAGATCGAGCGTCTAAGACTTACGGTTCAAGAATTAGCCTCAGAAACAGTGGGAAACAGTGTTTCTATACTAATTGCCAGGCGCTGAGACGAATGCCGCCAAGATCAAGCGTCAAAGACTTACGGTTCAAGAATTAGCCTCAGAAACAGTGGGAAACAGTGATTTTATACTAATTGCCAGGCGCTGAGACGAATGCCGCCAAGATCGAGCGTCTATGACTTACGGTTCAAGAATTAGCCTCAGAAACAGTGGTTCTAAACATGCTGCCAATAGCTCGCCTGGGAAACATCCAGAGAAGTCCAAGATAGTGTTTTTTAGACTGGCTGCCACGAGCTGAAACCAATGCAACCAAGAGCGAGCGTCTGTGACTTACGGTTCAAGAGTTATTCACAGAAACATGGTTCTGAACTTTGCTGCCAGCCGCGAAAGCGAAAGTAACCAAGATCGAGCGTCTAGGATTTACTTGTCAATAGCTCGCCTGGGAAACATCCAGAGAAGTCAAAGACAGTGCTTCTATACTAATTGCCAGGCGCTGAGACGAATGCCGCCAAGATCGAGCGTCTAAGACTTACGGTTCAAGAATTAGCCTCAGAAACAGTGGGAAACAGTGTTTCTATACTAATTGCCAGGCGCTGAGACGAATGCCGCCAAGATCAAGCGTCAAAGACTTACGGTTCAAGAATTAGCCTCAGAAACAGTGGTTCTGAACATGCTGCCAATAGCTCGCCTGGGAAACATCCAGAGAAGTCCAAGATAGTGTTTTTTAGACTGGCTGCCACGAGCTGAAACCAATGCAACCAAGAGCGAGCGTCTGTGACTTACGGTTCAAGAGTTATTCACAGAAACATGGTTCTGAACTTTGCTGCCAGCCGCGAAAGCGAAAGTAACCAAGATCGAGCGTCTAGGATTTACTTGTCAATAATTCGCCTGGGAAACATCCAGAGAAGTCAAAGACAGTGCTTCTATACTAATTGCCAGGCGCTGAGACGAATGCCGCCAAGATCGAGCGTCTAAGACTTACGGTTCAAGAATTAGCCTCAGAAACAGTGGGAAACAGTGTTTCTATACTAATTGCCAGGCGCTGAGACGAATGCCGCCAAGATCAAGCGTCAAAGACTTACGGTTCAAGAATTAGCCTCAGAAACAGTGGGAAACAGTGATTTTATACTAATTGCCAGGCGCTGAGACGAATGCCGCCAAGATCGAGCGTCTATGACTTACGGTTCAAGAATTAGCCTCAGAAACAGTGGTTCTGAACATGCTGCCAATAGCTCGCCTGGGAAACATCCAGAGAAGTCCAAGATAGTGTTTTTTTAGACTGGCTGCCACGAGCTGAAACGAATGCAGCCAAGAGCGAGCGTCTGTGACTTACAGTTCAAGAGTTATTCGCAGAAACATGGTTCTGAACTTTGCTGCCAGCCGCGAAAGCGAAAATAACCAAGATCGAGCGTCTAGGATTTACTTGTCAATAGCTCGCCTGGGAAACATCCAGAGAAGTCAAAGACAGTGCTTCTATACTAATTGCCAGGCGCTGAGACAAATGCCGCCAAGATCGAGCGTCTATGACTTACGGTTCTAGAATTAGCCTCAGAAACAGTGGTTCTGAACATGCTGCCAATAGCTCGCCTGGGAAACATCCAGAGAAGTCCAAGATAGTGTTTTTTAGACTGGCTGCCACGAGCTGAAACGAATGCAGCCAAGAGCGAGCGTCTGTGACTTACGGTTCAAGAGTTATTCACAGAAACGTGGTTCTGAACTTTGCTGCCAGCCGCGAAAGCGAAAGTAACCAAGATCGAGCGTCTAGGATTTACTTGTCAATAGCTCGCCTGAGAAACATCCAGAGAAGTCAAAGACAGTGCTTCTATACTAATTGCCAGGCGCTGAGACGAATGCCGCCAAGATCGAGCGTCTAAGACTTACGGTTCAAGAATTAGCCTCAGAAACAGTGGGAAACAGTGTTTCTATACTAATTGCCAGGCGCTGAGACGAATGCCGCCAAGATCAAGCGTCAAAGACTTACGGTTCAAGAATTAGCCTCAGAAACAGTGGGAAACAGTGCTTTTATACTAATTGCCAGGCGCTGAGACGAATGCCGCCAAGATCGAGCGTCTATGACTTACGGTTCAAGAATTAGCCTCAGAAACAGTGGTTCTAAACATGCTGCCAATAGCTCGCCTGGGAAACATCCAGAGAAGTCCAAGATAGTGTTTTTTAGACTGGCTGCCACGAGCTGAAACCAATGCAACCAAGAGCGAGCGTCTGTGACCTACGGTTCAAGAGTTATTCACAGAAACATGGTTCTGAACTTTGCTGCCAGCCGCGAAAGCGAAAGTAACCAAGATCGAGCGTCTAGGATTTACTTGTCAATAGCTCGCCTGGGAAACATCCAGAGAAGTCAAAGACAGTGCTTCTATACTAATTGCCAGGCGCTGAGACGAATGCCGCCAAGATCGAGCGTCTAAGACTTACGGTTCAAGAATTAGCCTCAGAAACAGTGGGAAACAGTGTTTCTATACTAATTGCCAGGCGCTGAGACGAATGCCGCCAAGATCAAGCGTCAAAGACTTACGGTTCAAGAATTAGCCTCAGAAACAGTGGGAAACAGTGCTTTTATACTAATTGCCAGGCGCTGAGACGAATGCCGCCAAGATCGAGCGTCTATGACTTACGGTTCAAGAATTAGCCTCAGAAACAGCGGTTCTGAACATGCTGCCAATAGCTCGCCTGGGAAATATCCATAGAAGTCCAAGATAGTGTTTTTTAGATTGGCTGCCACGAGCTGAAACGAATGCAGCCAAGAGCGAGCGTCTGTGACTTACGGTTCAAGAGTTATTCGCAGAAACATGGTTCTGAACTTTGCTGCCAGCCGCGAAAGCGAAAATAACCAAGATCGAGCGTCTAGGATTTACTTGTCAATAGCTCGCCTGGGAAACATCCAGAGAAGTCAAAGACAGTGCTTCTATACTAATTGCCAGGCGCTGAGACAAATGCCGCCAAGATCGAGCGTCTATGACTTACGGTTCAAGAATTAGCCTCAGAAACAGTGGTTCTGAACATGCTGCCAATAGCTCGCCTGGGAAACATCCAGAGAAGTCCAAGATAGTGTTTTTTAGACTGGCTGCCACGAGCTGAAACGAATGCAGCCAAGAGCGAGCGTCTGTGACTTACGGTTCAAGAGTTATTCACAGAAACATGGTTCTGAACTTTGCTGCCAGCCGCGAAAGCGAAAATAACCAAGATCGAGCGTCTAGGATTTACTTGTCAATAGCTCGCCTGGGAAACATCCAGAGAAGTCAAAGACAGTGCTTCTATACTAATTGCCAGGCGCTGAGACAAATGCCGCCAAGATCGAGCGTCTATGACTTACGGTTCAAGAATTAGCCTCAGAAACAGTGGTTCTGAACATGCTGCCAATAGCTCGCCTGGGAAACATCCAGAGAAGTCCAAGATAGTGTTTTTTAGACTGGCTGCCACGAGCTGAAACGAATGCAGCCAAGAGCGAGCGTCTGTGACTTACGGTTCAAGAGTTATTCACAGAAACATGGTTCTGAACTTTGCTGCCAGCCGCGAAAGCGAAAATAACCAAGATCGAGCGTCTAGGATTTACTTGTCAATAGCTCGCCTGCGAAACATCCAGAGAAGTCAAAGACAGTGCTTCTATACTAATTGCCAGGGGCTGAGATGAATGCCGCCAAGATCGAGCGTCTAAGACTTACGGTTCAAGAATTAGCCTCAGAAACAGTGGGAAACAGTGTTTCTATACTAATTGCCAGGCGCTGAGACGAATGCCGCCAAGATCGAGCGTCTATGACTTACGGTTCAAGAATTAGCCTCAGAAACAGTGGTTCTGAACATGCTGCAATAGCTCGCCTGGGAAACATCCAGAGAAGTCCAAGATAGTGTTTTTTAGACTGGCTGCCACGAGCTGAAACGAATGCAACCAAGAGCGAGCGTCTGTGACTTACGGTTCAAGAGTTATTCACAGAAACATGGTTCTGAACTTTGCTGCCAGCCGCGAAAGCGAAAGTAACCAAGATCGAGCGTCTAGGATTTATTTGTCAATAGCTCGCCTGGGAAACATCCAGAGAAGTCAAAGACAGTGCTTCTATACTAATTGCCAGGCGCTGAGACGAATGCCGCCAAGATCGAGCGTCTAAGACTTACGGTTCAAGAATTAGCCTCAGAAACAGTGGGAAACAGTGTTTCTATACTAATTGCCAGGCGCTGAGACGAATGCCGCCAAGATCAAGCGTCAAAGACTTACGGTTCAAGAATTAGCCTCAGAAACAGTGGGAAACAGTGCTTTTATACTAATTGCCAGGCGCTGAGACGAATGCCGCCAAGATCGAGCGTCTATGACTTACGGTTCAAGAATTAGCCTCAGAAACAGCGGTTCTGAACATGCTGCCAATAGCTCACCTGGGAAATATCCATAGAAGTCCAAGATAGTGTTTTTTAGACTAGCTGCCACGAGCTGAAACGAATGCAGCCAAGAGCGAGCGTCTGTGACTTACGGTTCAAGAGTTATTCGCAGAAACATGGTTCTGAACTTTGCTGCCAGCCGCGAAAGCGAAAATAACCAAGATCGAGCGTCTAGGATTTACTTGTCAATAGCTCGCCTGGGAAACATCCAGAGAAGTCAAAGACAGTGCTTCTATACTAATTGCCAGGCGCTGAGACAAATGCCGCCAAGATCGAGCGTCTATGACTTACGGTTCAAGAATTAGCCTCAGAAACAGTGGTTCTGAACATGCTGCCAAAAGCTCGCCTGGGAAACATCCAGAGAAGTCCAAGATAGTGTGTTTTAGACTGGCTGCCACGAGCTGAAACGAATGCAGCCAAGAGCGAGCGTCTGTGACTTACGGTTCAAGAGTTATTCACAGAAACATGGTTCTGAACTTTGCTGCCAGCCGCGAAAGCGAAAATAACCAAGATCGAGCGTCTAGGATTTACTTGTCAATAGCTCGCCTGCGAAACATCCAGAGAAGTCAAAGACAGTGCTTCTATACTAATTGCCAGGCGCTGAGACGAATGCCGCCAAGATCGAGCGTCTAAGACTTACGGTTCAAGAATTAGCCTCAGAAACAGTGGGAAACAGTGTTTCTATACTAATTGCCAGGCGCTGAGACGAATGCCGCCAAGATCAAGCGTCAAAGACTTACGGTTCAAGAATTAGCCTCAGAAACAGTGGGAAACAGTGCTTTTATACTAATTGCCAGGCGCTGAGACGAATGCCGCCAAGATCGAGCGTCTATGACTTACGGTTCAAGAATTAGCCTCAGAAACAGTGGTTCTGAACATGCTGCCAATAGCTCACCTGGGAAATATCCAGAGAAGTCCAAGATAGTGTTTTTTTAGACTGGCTGCCACGAGCTGAAACGAATGCAGCCAAGAGCGAGCGTCTGTGACTTACGGTTCAAGAGTTATTCGCAGAAACATGGTTCTGAACTTTGCTGCCAGCCGCGAAAGCGAAAATAACCAAGATCGAGCGTCTAGGATTTACTTGTCAATAGCTCGCCTGGGAAACATCCAGAGAAGTCAAAGACAGTGCTTCTATACTAATTGCCAGGCGCTGAGACAAATGCCGCCAAGATCGAGCGTCTATGACTTACGGTTCAAGAATTAGCCTCAGAAACAGTGGTTCTGAACATGCTGCCAATAGCTCGACTGGGAAACATCCAGAGAAGTCCAAGATAGTGTTTTTTAGACTGGCTGCCACGAGCTGAAACGAATGCAGCCAAGAGCGAGCGTCTGTGACTTACGGTTCAAGAGTTATTCACAGAAACATGGTTCTGAACTTTGCTGCCAGCCGCGAAAGCGAAAATAACCAAGATCGAGCGTCTAGGATTCACTTGTCAATAGCTCGCCTGCGAAACATCCAGAGAAGTCAAAGACAGTGCTTCTATACTAATTGCCAGGCGCTGAGATGAATGCCGCCAAGATCGAGCGTCTAAGACTTACGGTTCAAGAATTAGCCTCAGAAACAGTGGGAAACAGTGTTTCTATACTAATTGCCAGGCGCTGAGACGAATGCCGCCAAGATCGAGCGTCTATGACTTACGGTTCAAGAATTAGCCTCAGAAACAGTGGTTCTGAACATGCTGCCAATAGCTCACCTGGGAAACATCCAGAGAAGTCCAAGATAGTGTTTTTTAGACTGGCTGCCACGAGCTGAAACGAATGCAGCCAAGAGCGAGCGTCTGTCACTTACGGTTCAAGATTTATTCACAGAAACATGGTTCTGAACTTTGCTGCCAGCCGCGAAAGCGAAAGTAACCAAGATCGAGCGTCTAGGATTTACTTGTCAATAGCTCGCCTGGGAAACATCCAGATAAGTCAAAGACAGTGCTTCTATACTAATTGCCAGGCGCTGAGACGAATGCCGCCAAGATCAAGCGTCTAAGACTTACGGTTCAAGAATTAGCCTCAGAAACAGTGGGAAACAGTGCTTCTATACTAATTGCCAGGCGCTGAGACGAATGCCGCCAAGATCGAGCGTCTATGACTTACGGTTCAAGAATTAGCCTCAGAAACAGTGGTTTTGAACATGCTGCCAATAGCTCGCCTGGGAAACATCCAGATATGTCCAAGATAGTGTTTTTTAGACTGGCTGCCACGATCTGAAACGAATGCAACCAAGAGCGAGCGTCTGTGACTTACGGTTCAAGAGTTATTCACAGAAACATGGTTCTGAACTTTGCTGCCAGCCGCGAAAGCGAAAGTAACCAAGATCGAGCGTCTAGGATTTACTTGTCAATAGCTCGCCTGAGAAACATCCAGAGAAGTCAAAGACAGTGCTTCTATACTAATTGCCAGGCGCTGAGACGAATGCCGCCAAGATCGAGCGTCTAAGACTTACGGTTCAAGAATTAGCCTCAGAAACAGTGGGAAACAGTGTTTCTATACTAATTGCCAGGCGCTGAGACGAATGCCGCCAAGATCAAGCGTCAAAGACTTACGGTTCAAGAATTAGCCTCAGAAACAGTGGGAAACAGTGCTTTTATACTAATTGCCAGGCGCTGAGACGAATGCCGCCAAGATCGAGCGTCTATGACTTACGGTTCAAGAATTAGCCTCAGAAACAGTGGTTCTAAACATGCTGCCAATAGCTCGCCTGGGAAACATCCAGAGAAGTCCAAGATAGTGTTTTTTAGACTGGCTGCCACGAGCTGAAACCAATGCAACCAAGAGCGAGCGTCTGTGACTTACGGTTCAAGAGTTATTCACAGAAACATGGTTCTGAACTTTGCTGCCAGCCGCGAAAGCGAAAATAACCAAGATCGAGCGTCTAGGATTTACTTGTCAATAGCTCGCCTGCGAAACATCCAGAGAAGTCAAAGACAGTGCTTCTATACTAATTGCCAGGCGCTGAGATGAATGCCGCCAAGATCGAGCGTCTAAGACTTACGGTTCAAGAATTAGCCTCAGAAACAGTGGGAAACAGTGTTTCTATACTAATTGCCAGGCGCTGAGACGAATGCCGCCAAGATCGAGCGTCTATGACTTACGGTTCAAGAATTAGCCTCAGAAACAGTGGTTCTGAACATGCTGCCAATAGCTCACCTGGGAAAGATCCAGAGAAGTCCAAGATAGTGTTTTTTAGACTGGCTGCCACGAGCTGAAACGAATGCAGCCAAGAGCGAGCGTCTGTCACTTACGGTTCAAGATTTATTCACAGAAACATGGTTCTGAACTTTGCTGCCAGCCGCGAAAGCGAAAGTAACCAAGATCGAGCGTCTAGGATTTACTTGTCAATAGCTCGCCTGGGAAACATCCAGATAAGTCAAAGACAGTGCTTCTATACTAATTGCCAGGCGCTGAGACGAATGCCGCCAAGATCAAGCGTCTAAGACTTACGGTTCAAGAATTAGCCTCAGAAACAGTGGGAAACAGTGCTTCTATACTAATTGCCAGGCGCTGAGACGAATGCCGCCAAGATCGAGCGTCTATGACTTACGGTTCAAGAATTAGCCTCAGAAACAGTGGTTTTGAACATGCTGCCAATAGCTCGCCTGGGAAACATCCAGATAAGTCCAAGATAGTGTTTTTTAGACTGGCTGCCACGATCTGAAACGAATGCAACCAAGAGCGAGCGTCTGTGACTTACGGTTCAAGAGTTATTCACAGAAACATGGTTCTGAACTTTGCTGCCAGCCGCGAAAGCGAAAGTAACCAAGATCGAGCGTCTAGGATTTACTTGTCAATAGCTCGCCTGAGAAACATCCAGAGAAGTCAAAGACAGTGCTTCTATACTAATTGCCAGGCGCTGAGACGAATGCCGCCAAGATCGAGCGTCTAAGACTTACGGTTCAAGAATTAGCCTCAGAAACAGTGGGAAACAGTGTTTCTATACTAATTGCCAGGCGCTGAGACGAATGCCGCCAAGATCAAGCGTCAAAGACTTACGGTTCAAGAATTAGCCTCAGAAACAGTGGGAAACAGTGCTTTTATACTAATTGCCAGGCGCTGAGACGAATGCCGCCAAGATCGAGCGTCTATGACTTACGGTTCAAGAATTAGCCTCAGAAACAGTGGTTCTAAACATGCTGCCAATAGCTCGCCTGGGAAACATCCAGAGAAGTCCAAGATAGTGTTTTTTAGACTGGCTGCCACGAGCTGAAACCAATGCAACCAAGAGCGAGCGTCTGTGACTTACGGTTCAAGAGTTATTCACAGAAACATGGTTCTGAACTTTGCTGCCAGCCGCGAAAGCGAAAATAACCAAGATCGAGCGTCTAGGATTTACTTGTCAATAGCTCGCCTGCGAAACATCCAGAGAAGTCAAAGACAGTGCTTCTATACTAATTGCCAGGCGCTGAGATGAATGCCGCCAAGATCGAGCGTCTAAGACTTACGGTTCAAGAATTAGCCTCAGAAACAGTGGGAAACAGTGTTTCTATACTAATTGCCAGGCGCTGAGACGAATGCCGCCAAGATCGAGCGTCTATGACTTACGGTTCAAGAATTAGCCTCAGAAACAGTGGTTCTGAACATGCTGCCAATAGCTCACCTGGGAAAGATCCAGAGAAGTCCAAGATAGTGTTTTTTAGACTGGCTGCCACGAGCTGAAACGAATGCAGCCAAGAGCGAGCGTCTGTCACTTACGGTTCAAGATTTATTCACAGAAACATGGTTCTGAACTTTGCTGCCAGCCGCGAAAGCGAAAGTAACCAAGATCGAGCGTCTAGGATTTACTTGTCAATAGCTCGCCTGGGAAACATCCAGATAAGTCAAAGACAGTGCTTCTATACTAATTGCCAGGCGCTGAGACGAATGCCGCCAAGATCAAGCGTCTAAGACTTACGGTTCAAGAATTAGCCTCAGAAACAGTGGGAAACAGTGCTTCTATACTAATTGCCAGGCGCTGAGACGAATGCCGCCAAGATCGAGCGTCTATGACTTACGGTTCAAGAATTAGCCTCAGAAACAGTGGTTTTGAACATGCTGCCAATAGCTCGCCTGGGAAACATCCAGAGAAGTCCAAGATAGTGTTTTTTAGACTGGCTGCCACGAGCTGAAACGAATGCAACCAAGAGCGAGCGTCTGTGACTTACGGTTCAAGAGTTATTCACAGAAACATGGTTCTGAACTTTGCTGCCAGCCGCGAAAGCGAAAGTAACCAAGATCGAGCGTCTAGGATTTACTTGTCAATAGCTCGCCTGAGAAACATCCAGAGAAGTCAAAGACAGTGCTTCTATACTAATTGCCAGGCGCTGAGACGAATGCCGCCAAGATCGAGCGTCTAAGACTTACGGTTCAAGAATTAGCCTCAGAAACAGTGGGAAACAGTGTTTCTATACTAATTGCCAGGCGCTGAGACGAATGCCGCCAAGATCAAGCGTCAAAGACTTACGGTTCAAGAATTAGCCTCAGAAACAGTGGGAAACAGTGATTTTATACTAATTGCCAGGCGCTGAGACGAATGCCGCCAAGATCGAGCGTCTATGACTTACGGTTCAAGAATTAGCCTCAGAAACAGTGGTTCTAAACATGCTGCCAATAGCTCGCCTGGGAAACATCCAGAGAAGTCCAAGATAGTGTTTTTTAGACTGGCTGCCACGAGCTGAAACCAATGCAACCAAGAGCGAGCGTCTGTGACTTACGGTTCAAGAGTTATTCACAGAAACATGGTTCTGAACTTTGCTGCCAGCCGCGAAAGCGAAAGTAACCAAGATCGAGCGTCTAGGATTTACTTGTCAATAGCTCGCCTGGGAAACATCCAGAGAAGTCAAAGACAGTGCTTCTATACTAATTGCCAGGCGCTGAGACGAATGCCGCCAAGATCGAGCGTCTAAGACTTACGGTTCAAGAATTAGCCTCAGAAACAGTGGGAAACAGTGTTTCTATACTAATTGCCAGGCGCTGAGACGAATGCCGCCAAGATCAAGCGTCAAAGACTTACGGTTCAAGAATTAGCCTCAGAAACAGTGGTTCTGAACATGCTGCCAATAGCTCGCCTGGGAAACATCCAGAGAAGTCCAAGATAGTGTTTTTTAGACTGGCTGCCACGAGCTGAAACCAATGCAACCAAGAGCGAGCGTCTGTGACTTACGGTTCAAGAGTTATTCACAGAAACATGGTTCTGAACTTTGCTGCCAGCCGCGAAAGCGAAAGTAACCAAGATCGAGCGTCTAGGATTTACTTGTCAATAACTCGCCTGGGAAACATCCAGAGAAGTCAAAGACAGTGCTTCTATACTAATTGCCAGGCGCTGAGACGAATGCCGCCAAGATCGAGCGTCTAAGACTTACGGTTCAAGAATTAGCCTCAGAAACAGTGGGAAACAGTGTTTCTATACTAATTGCCAGGCGCTGAGACGAATGCCGCCAAGATCAAGCGTCAAAGACTTACGGTTCAAGAATTAGCCTCAGAAACAGTGGGAAACAGTGATTTTATACTAATTGCCAGGCGCTGAGACGAATGCCGCCAAGATCGAGCGTCTATGACTTACGGTTCAAGAATTAGCCTCAGAAACAGTGGTTCTGAACATGCTGCCAATAGCTCGCCTGGGAAACATCCAGAGAAGTCCAAGATAGTGTTTTTTTAGACTGGCTGCCACGAGCTGAAACGAATGCAGCCAAGAGCGAGCGTCTGTGACTTACAGTTCAAGAGTTATTCGCAGAAACATGGTTCTGAACTTTGCTGCCAGCCGCGAAAGCGAAAATAACCAAGATCGAGCGTCTAGGATTTACTTGTCAATAGCTCGCCTGGGAAACATCCAGAGAAGTCAAAGACAGTGCTTCTATACTAATTGCCAGGCGCTGAGACAAATGCCGCCAAGATCGAGCGTCTATGACTTACGGTTCTAGAATTAGCCTCAGAAACAGTGGTTCTGAACATGCTGCCAATAGCTCGCCTGGGAAACATCCAGAGAAGTCCAAGATAGTGTTTTTTAGACTGGCTGCCACGAGCTGAAACGAATGCAGCCAAGAGCGAGCGTCTGTCACTTACGGTTCAAGATTTATTCACAGAAACATGGTTCTGAACTTTGCTGCCAGCCGCGAAAGCGAAAGTAACCAAGATCGAGCGTCTAGGATTTACTTGTCAATAGCTCGCCTGGGAAACATCCAGATAAGTCAAAGACAGTGCTTCTATACTAATTGCCAGGCGCTGAGACGAATGCCGCCAAGATCAAGCGTCTAAGACTTACGGTTCAAGAATTAGCCTCAGAAACAGTGGGAAACAGTGCTTCTATACTAATTGCCAGGCGCTGAGACGAATGCCGCCAAGATCGAGCGTCTATGACTTACGGTTCAAGAATTAGCCTCAGAAACAGTGGTTTTGAACATGCTGCCAATAGCTCGCCTGGGAAACATCCAGAGAAGTCCAAGATAGTGTTTTTTAGACTGGCTGCCACGAGCTGAAACGAATGCAACCAAGAGCGAGCGTCTGTGACTTACGGTTCAAGAGTTATTCACAGAAACATGGTTCTGAACTTTGCTGCCAGCCGCGAAAGCGAAAGTAACCAAGATCGAGCGTCTAGGATTTACTTGTCAATAGCTCGCCTGAGAAACATCCAGAGAAGTCAAAGACAGTGCTTCTATACTAATTGCCAGGCGCTGAGACGAATGCCGCCAAGATCGAGCGTCTAAGACTTACGGTTCAAGAATTAGCCTCAGAAACAGTGGGAAACAGTGTTTCTATACTAATTGCCAGGCGCTGAGACGAATGCCGCCAAGATCAAGCGTCAAAGACTTACGGTTCAAGAATTAGCCTCAGAAACAGTGGGAAACAGTGATTTTATACTAATTGCCAGGCGCTGAGACGAATGCCGCCAAGATCGAGCGTCTATGACTTACGGTTCAAGAATTAGCCTCAGAAACAGTGGTTCTAAACATGCTGCCAATAGCTCGCCTGGGAAACATCCAGAGAAGTCCAAGATAGTGTTTTTTAGACTGGCTGCCACGAGCTGAAACCAATGCAACCAAGAGCGAGCGTCTGTGACTTACGGTTCAAGAGTTATTCACAGAAACATGGTTCTGAACTTTGCTGCCAGCCGCGAAAGCGAAAGTAACCAAGATCGAGCGTCTAGGATTTACTTGTCAATAGCTCGCCTGGGAAACATCCAGAGAAGTCAAAGACAGTGCTTCTATACTAATTGCCAGGCGCTGAGACGAATGCCGCCAAGATCGAGCGTCTAAGACTTACGGTTCAAGAATTAGCCTCAGAAACAGTGGGAAACAGTGTTTCTATACTAATTGCCAGGCGCTGAGACGAATGCCGCCAAGATCAAGCGTCAAAGACTTACGGTTCAAGAATTAGCCTCAGAAACAGTGGTTCTGAACATGCTGCCAATAGCTCGCCTGGGAAACATCCAGAGAAGTCCAAGATAGTGTTTTTTAGACTGGCTGCCACGAGCTGAAACCAATGCAACCAAGAGCGAGCGTCTGTGACTTACGGTTCAAGAGTTATTCACAGAAACATGGTTCTGAACTTTGCTGCCAGCCGCGAAAGCGAAAGTAACCAAGATCGAGCGTCTAGGATTTACTTGTCAATAACTCGCCTGGGAAACATCCAGAGAAGTCAAAGACAGTGCTTCTATACTAATTGCCAGGCGCTGAGACGAATGCCGCCAAGATCGAGCGTCTAAGACTTACGGTTCAAGAATTAGCCTCAGAAACAGTGGGAAACAGTGTTTCTATACTAATTGCCAGGCGCTGAGACGAATGCCGCCAAGATCAAGCGTCAAAGACTTACGGTTCAAGAATTAGCCTCAGAAACAGTGGGAAACAGTGATTTTATACTAATTGCCAGGCGCTGAGACGAATGCCGCCAAGATCGAGCGTCTATGACTTACGGTTCAAGAATTAGCCTCAGAAACAGTGGTTCTGAACATGCTGCCAATAGCTCGCCTGGGAAACATCCAGAGAAGTCCAAGATAGTGTTTTTTTAGACTGGCTGCCACGAGCTGAAACGAATGCAGCCAAGAGCGAGCGTCTGTGACTTACAGTTCAAGAGTTATTCGCAGAAACATGGTTCTGAACTTTGCTGCCAGCCGCGAAAGCGAAAGTAACCAAGATCGAGCGTCTAGGATTTACTTGTCAATAGCTCGCCTGGGAAACATCCAGATAAGTCAAAGACAGTGCTTCTATACTAATTGCCAGGCGCTGAGACGAATGCCGCCAAGATCAAGCGTCTAAGACTTACGGTTCAAGAATTAGCCTCAGAAACAGTGGGAAACAGTGCTTCTATACTAATTGCCAGGCGCTGAGACGAATGCCGCCAAGATCGAGCGTCTATGACTTACGGTTCAAGAATTAGCCTCAGAAACAGTGGTTTTGAACATGCTGCCAATAGCTCGCCTGGGAAACATCCAGATAAGTCCAAGATAGTGTTTTTTAGACTGGCTGCCACGATCTGAAACGAATGCAACCAAGAGCGAGCGTCTGTGACTTACGGTTCAAGAGTTATTCACAGAAACATGGTTCTGAACTTTGCTGCCAGCCGCGAAAGCGAAAGTAACCAAGATCGAGCGTCTAGGATTTACTTGTCAATAGCTCGCCTGAGAAACATCCAGAGAAGTCAAAGACAGTGCTTCTATACTAATTGCCAGGCGCTGAGACGAATGCCGCCAAGATCGAGCGTCTAAGACTTACGGTTCAAGAATTAGCCTCAGAAACAGTGGGAAACAGTGTTTCTATACTAATTGCCAGGCGCTGAGACGAATGCCGCCAAGATCAAGCGTCAAAGACTTACGGTTCAAGAATTAGCCTCAGAAACAGTGGGAAACAGTGCTTTTATACTAATTGCCAGGCGCTGAGACGAATGCCGCCAAGATCGAGCGTCTATGACTTACGGTTCAAGAATTAGCCTCAGAAACAGTGGTTCTAAACATGCTGCCAATAGCTCGCCTGGGAAACATCCAGAGAAGTCCAAGATAGTGTTTTTTAGACTGGCTGCCACGAGCTGAAACCAATGCAACCAAGAGCGAGCGTCTGTGACTTACGGTTCAAGAGTTATTCACAGAAACATGGTTCTGAACTTTGCTGCCAGCCGCGAAAGCGAAAATAACCAAGATCGAGCGTCTAGGATTTACTTGTCAATAGCTCGCCTGCGAAACATCCAGAGAAGTCAAAGACAGTGCTTCTATACTAATTGCCAGGCGCTGAGATGAATGCCGCCAAGATCGAGCGTCTAAGACTTACGGTTCAAGAATTAGCCTCAGAAACAGTGGGAAACAGTGTTTCTATACTAATTGCCAGGCGCTGAGACGAATGCCGCCAAGATCGAGCGTCTATGACTTACGGTTCAAGAATTAGCCTCAGAAACAGTGGTTCTGAACATGCTGCCAATAGCTCACCTGGGAAAGATCCAGAGAAGTCCAAGATAGTGTTTTTTAGACTGGCTGCCACGAGCTGAAACGAATGCAGCCAAGAGCGAGCGTCTGTCACTTACGGTTCAAGATTTATTCACAGAAACATGGTTCTGAACTTTGCTGCCAGCCGCGAAAGCGAAAGTAACCAAGATCGAGCGTCTAGGATTTACTTGTCAATAGCTCGCCTGGGAAACATCCAGATAAGTCAAAGACAGTGCTTCTATACTAATTGCCAGGCGCTGAGACGAATGCCGCCAAGATCAAGCGTCTAAGACTTACGGTTCAAGAATTAGCCTCAGAAACAGTGGGAAACAGTGCTTCTATACTAATTGCCAGGCGCTGAGACGAATGCCGCCAAGATCGAGCGTCTATGACTTACGGTTCAAGAATTAGCCTCAGAAACAGTGGTTTTGAACATGCTGCCAATAGCTCGCCTGGGAAACATCCAGAGAAGTCCAAGATAGTGTTTTTTAGACTGGCTGCCACGAGCTGAAACGAATGCAACCAAGAGCGAGCGTCTGTGACTTACGGTTCAAGAGTTATTCACAGAAACATGGTTCTGAACTTTGCTGCCAGCCGCGAAAGCGAAAGTAACCAAGATCGAGCGTCTAGGATTTACTTGTCAATAGCTCGCCTGAGAAACATCCAGAGAAGTCAAAGACAGTGCTTCTATACTAATTGCCAGGCGCTGAGACGAATGCCGCCAAGATCGAGCGTCTAAGACTTACGGTTCAAGAATTAGCCTCAGAAACAGTGGGAAACAGTGTTTCTATACTAATTGCCAGGCGCTGAGACGAATGCCGCCAAGATCAAGCGTCAAAGACTTACGGTTCAAGAATTAGCCTCAGAAACAGTGGGAAACAGTGATTTTATACTAATTGCCAGGCGCTGAGACGAATGCCGCCAAGATCGAGCGTCTATGACTTACGGTTCAAGAATTAGCCTCAGAAACAGTGGTTCTAAACATGCTGCCAATAGCTCGCCTGGGAAACATCCAGAGAAGTCCAAGATAGTGTTTTTTAGACTGGCTGCCACGAGCTGAAACCAATGCAACCAAGAGCGAGCGTCTGTGACTTACGGTTCAAGAGTTATTCACAGAAACATGGTTCTGAACTTTGCTGCCAGCCGCGAAAGCGAAAGTAACCAAGATCGAGCGTCTAGGATTTACTTGTCAATAGCTCGCCTGGGAAACATCCAGAGAAGTCAAAGACAGTGCTTCTATACTAATTGCCAGGCGCTGAGACGAATGCCGCCAAGATCGAGCGTCTAAGACTTACGGTTCAAGAATTAGCCTCAGAAACAGTGGGAAACAGTGTTTCTATACTAATTGCCAGGCGCTGAGACGAATGCCGCCAAGATCAAGCGTCAAAGACTTACGGTTCAAGAATTAGCCTCAGAAACAGTGGTTCTGAACATGCTGCCAATAGCTCGCCTGGGAAACATCCAGAGAAGTCCAAGATAGTGTTTTTTAGACTGGCTGCCACGAGCTGAAACCAATGCAACCAAGAGCGAGCGTCTGTGACTTACGGTTCAAGAGTTATTCACAGAAACATGGTTCTGAACTTTGCTGCCAGCCGCGAAAGCGAAAGTAACCAAGATCGAGCGTCTAGGATTTACTTGTCAATAACTCGCCTGGGAAACATCCAGAGAAGTCAAAGACAGTGCTTCTATACTAATTGCCAGGCGCTGAGACGAATGCCGCCAAGATCGAGCGTCTAAGACTTACGGTTCAAGAATTAGCCTCAGAAACAGTGGGAAACAGTGTTTCTATACTAATTGCCAGGCGCTGAGACGAATGCCGCCAAGATCAAGCGTCAAAGACTTACGGTTCAAGAATTAGCCTCAGAAACAGTGGGAAACAGTGATTTTATACTAATTGCCAGGCGCTGAGACGAATGCCGCCAAGATCGAGCGTCTATGACTTACGGTTCAAGAATTAGCCTCAGAAACAGTGGTTCTGAACATGCTGCCAATAGCTCGCCTGGGAAACATCCAGAGAAGTCCAAGATAGTGTTTTTTTAGACTGGCTGCCACGAGCTGAAACGAATGCAGCCAAGAGCGAGCGTCTGTGACTTACAGTTCAAGAGTTATTCGCAGAAACATGGTTCTGAACTTTGCTGCCAGCCGCGAAAGCGAAAATAACCAAGATCGAGCGTCTAGGATTTACTTGTCAATAGCTCGCCTGGGAAACATCCAGAGAAGTCAAAGACAGTGCTTCTATACTAATTGCCAGGCGCTGAGACAAATGCCGCCAAGATCGAGCGTCTATGACTTACGGTTCTAGAATTAGCCTCAGAAACAGTGGTTCTGAACATGCTGCCAATAGCTCGCCTGGGAAACATCCAGAGAAGTCCAAGATAGTGTTTTTTAGACTGGCTGCCACGAGCTGAAACGAATGCAGCCAAGAGCGAGCGTCTGTCACTTACGGTTCAAGATTTATTCACAGAAACATGGTTCTGAACTTTGCTGCCAGCCGCGAAAGCGAAAGTAACCAAGATCGAGCGTCTAGGATTTACTTGTCAATAGCTCGCCTGGGAAACATCCAGATAAGTCAAAGACAGTGCTTCTATACTAATTGCCAGGCGCTGAGACGAATGCCGCCAAGATCAAGCGTCTAAGACTTACGGTTCAAGAATTAGCCTCAGAAACAGTGGGAAACAGTGCTTCTATACTAATTGCCAGGCGCTGAGACGAATGCCGCCAAGATCGAGCGTCTATGACTTACGGTTCAAGAATTAGCCTCAGAAACAGTGGTTTTGAACATGCTGCCAATAGCTCGCCTGGGAAACATCCAGAGAAGTCCAAGATAGTGTTTTTTAGACTGGCTGCCACGAGCTGAAACGAATGCAACCAAGAGCGAGCGTCTGTGACTTACGGTTCAAGAGTTATTCACAGAAACATGGTTCTGAACTTTGCTGCCAGCCGCGAAAGCGAAAGTAACCAAGATCGAGCGTCTAGGATTTACTTGTCAATAGCTCGCCTGAGAAACATCCAGAGAAGTCAAAGACAGTGCTTCTATACTAATTGCCAGGCGCTGAGACGAATGCCGCCAAGATCGAGCGTCTAAGACTTACGGTTCAAGAATTAGCCTCAGAAACAGTGGGAAACAGTGTTTCTATACTAATTGCCAGGCGCTGAGACGAATGCCGCCAAGATCAAGCGTCAAAGACTTACGGTTCAAGAATTAGCCTCAGAAACAGTGGGAAACAGTGATTTTATACTAATTGCCAGGCGCTGAGACGAATGCCGCCAAGATCGAGCGTCTATGACTTACGGTTCAAGAATTAGCCTCAGAAACAGTGGTTCTAAACATGCTGCCAATAGCTCGCCTGGGAAACATCCAGAGAAGTCCAAGATAGTGTTTTTTAGACTGGCTGCCACGAGCTGAAACCAATGCAACCAAGAGCGAGCGTCTGTGACTTACGGTTCAAGAGTTATTCACAGAAACATGGTTCTGAACTTTGCTGCCAGCCGCGAAAGCGAAAGTAACCAAGATCGAGCGTCTAGGATTTACTTGTCAATAGCTCGCCTGGGAAACATCCAGAGAAGTCAAAGACAGTGCTTCTATACTAATTGCCAGGCGCTGAGACGAATGCCGCCAAGATCGAGCGTCTAAGACTTACGGTTCAAGAATTAGCCTCAGAAACAGTGGGAAACAGTGTTTCTATACTAATTGCCAGGCGCTGAGACGAATGCCGCCAAGATCAAGCGTCAAAGACTTACGGTTCAAGAATTAGCCTCAGAAACAGTGGTTCTGAACATGCTGCCAATAGCTCGCCTGGGAAACATCCAGAGAAGTCCAAGATAGTGTTTTTTAGACTGGCTGCCACGAGCTGAAACCAATGCAACCAAGAGCGAGCGTCTGTGACTTACGGTTCAAGAGTTATTCACAGAAACATGGTTCTGAACTTTGCTGCCAGCCGCGAAAGCGAAAGTAACCAAGATCGAGCGTCTAGGATTTACTTGTCAATAACTCGCCTGGGAAACATCCAGAGAAGTCAAAGACAGTGCTTCTATACTAATTGCCAGGCGCTGAGACGAATGCCGCCAAGATCGAGCGTCTAAGACTTACGGTTCAAGAATTAGCCTCAGAAACAGTGGGAAACAGTGTTTCTATACTAATTGCCAGGCGCTGAGACGAATGCCGCCAAGATCAAGCGTCAAAGACTTACGGTTCAAGAATTAGCCTCAGAAACAGTGGGAAACAGTGATTTTATACTAATTGCCAGGCGCTGAGACGAATGCCGCCAAGATCGAGCGTCTATGACTTACGGTTCAAGAATTAGCCTCAGAAACAGTGGTTCTGAACATGCTGCCAATAGCTCGCCTGGGAAACATCCAGAGAAGTCCAAGATAGTGTTTTTTTAGACTGGCTGCCACGAGCTGAAACGAATGCAGCCAAGAGCGAGCGTCTGTGACTTACAGTTCAAGAGTTATTCGCAGAAACATGGTTCTGAACTTTGCTGCCAGCCGCGAAAGCGAAAATAACCAAGATCGAGCGTCTAGGATTTACTTGTCAATAGCTCGCCTGGGAAACATCCAGAGAAGTCAAAGACAGTGCTTCTATACTAATTGCCAGGCGCTGAGACAAATGCCGCCAAGATCGAGCGTCTATGACTTACGGTTCTAGAATTAGCCTCAGAAACAGTGGTTCTGAACATGCTGCCAATAGCTCGCCTGGGAAACATCCAGAGAAGTCCAAGATAGTGTTTTTTAGACTGGCTGCCACGAGCTGAAACGAATGCAGCCAAGAGCGAGCGTCTGTGACTTACGGTTCAAGAGTTATTCACAGAAACGTGGTTCTGAACTTTGCTGCCAGCCGCGAAAGCGAAAGTAACCAAGATCGAGCGTCTAGGATTTACTTGTCAATAGCTCGCCTGAGAAACATCCAGAGAAGTCAAAGACAGTGCTTCTATACTAATTGCCAGGCGCTGAGACGAATGCCGCCAAGATCGAGCGTCTAAGACTTACGGTTCAAGAATTAGCCTCAGAAACAGTGGGAAACAGTGTTTCTATACTAATTGCCAGGCGCTGAGACGAATGCCGCCAAGATCAAGCGTCAAAGACTTACGGTTCAAGAATTAGCCTCAGAAACAGTGGGAAACAGTGCTTTTATACTAATTGCCAGGCGCTGAGACGAATGCCGCCAAGATCGAGCGTCTATGACTTACGGTTCAAGAATTAGCCTCAGAAACAGTGGTTCTAAACATGCTGCCAATAGCTCGCCTGGGAAACATCCAGAGAAGTCCAAGATAGTGTTTTTTAGACTGGCTGCCACGAGCTGAAACCAATGCAACCAAGAGCGAGCGTCTGTGACCTACGGTTCAAGAGTTATTCACAGAAACATGGTTCTGAACTTTGCTGCCAGCCGCGAAAGCGAAAGTAACCAAGATCGAGCGTCTAGGATTTACTTGTCAATAGCTCGCCTGGGAAACATCCAGAGAAGTCAAAGACAGTGCTTCTATACTAATTGCCAGGCGCTGAGACGAATGCCGCCAAGATCGAGCGTCTAAGACTTACGGTTCAAGAATTAGCCTCAGAAACAGTGGGAAACAGTGTTTCTATACTAATTGCCAGGCGCTGAGACGAATGCCGCCAAGATCAAGCGTCAAAGACTTACGGTTCAAGAATTAGCCTCAGAAACAGTGGGAAACAGTGCTTTTATACTAATTGCCAGGCGCTGAGACGAATGCCGCCAAGATCGAGCGTCTATGACTTACGGTTCAAGAATTAGCCTCAGAACAGCGGTTCTGAACATGCTGCCAATAGCTCGACTGGGAAATATCCATAGAAGTCCAAGATAGTGTTTTTTAGATTGGCTGCCACGAGCTGAAACGAATGCAGCCAAGAGCGAGCGTCTGTGACTTACGGTTCAAGAGTTATTCGCAGAAACATGGTTCTGAACTTTGCTGCCAGCCGCGAAAGCGAAAATAACCAAGATCGAGCGTCTAGGATTTACTTGTCAATAGCTCGCCTGGGAAACATCCAGAGAAGTCAAAGACAGTGCTTCTATACTAATTGCCAGGCGCTGAGACAAATGCCGCCAAGATCGAGCGTCTATGACTTACGGTTCAAGAATTAGCCTCAGAAACAGTGGTTCTGAACATGCTGCCAATAGCTCGCCTGGGAAACATCCAGAGAAGTCCAAGATAGTGTTTTTTAGACTGGCTGCCACGAGCTGAAACGAATGCAGCCAAGAGCGAGCGTCTGTGACTTACGGTTCAAGAGTTATTCACAGAAACATGGTTCTGAACTTTGCTGCCAGCCGCGAAAGCGAAAATAACCAAGATCGAGCGTCTAGGATTTACTTGTCAATAGCTCGCCTGCGAAACATCCAGAGAAGTCAAAGACAGTGCTTCTATACTAATTGCCAGGGGCTGAGATGAATGCCGCCAAGATCGAGCGTCTAAGACTTACGGTTCAAGAATTAGCCTCAGAAACAGTGGGAAACAGTGTTTCTATACTAATTGCCAGGCGCTGAGACGAATGCCGCCAAGATCGAGCGTCTATGACTTACGGTTCAAGAATTAGCCTCAGAAACAGTGGTTCTGAACATGCTGCCAATAGCTCGCCTGGGAAACATCCAGAGAAGTCCAAGATAGTGTTTTTTAGACTGGCTGCCACGAGCTGAAACGAATGCAACCAAGAGCGAGCGTCTGTGACTTACGGTTCAAGAGTTATTCACAGAAACATGGTTCTGAACTTTGCTGCCAGCCGCGAAAGCGAAAGTAACCAAGATCGAGCGTCTAGGATTTACTTGTCAATAGCTCGCCTGGGAAACATCCAGAGAAGTCAAAGACAGTGCTTCTATACTAATTGCCAGGCGCTGAGACGAATGCCGCCAAGATTGAGCGTCTAAGACTTACGGTTCAAGAATTAGCCTCAGAAACAGTGGGAAACAGTGTTTCTATACTAATTGCCAGGCGCTGAGACGAATGCCGCCAAGATCAAGCGTCAAAGACTTACGGTTCAAGAATTAGCCTCAGAAACAGTGGGAAACAGTGCTTTTATACTAATTGCCAGGCGCTGAGACGAATGCCGCCAAGATCGAGCGTCTATGACTTACGGTTCAAGAATTAGCCTCAGAAACAGCGGTTCTGAACATGCTGCCAATAGCTCACCTGGGAAATATCCATAGAAGTCCAAGATAGTGTTTTTTAGACTAGCTGCCACGAGCTGAAACGAATGCAGCCAAGAGCGAGCGTCTGTGACTTACGGTTCAAGAGTTATTCGCAGAAACATGGTTCTGAACTTTGCTGCCAGCCGCGAAAGCGAAAATAACCAAGATCGAGCGTCTAGGATTTACTTGTCAATAGCTCGCCTGGGAAACATCCAGAGAAGTCAAAGACAGTGCTTCTATACTAATTGCCAGGCGCTGAGACAAATGCCGCCAAGATCGAGCGTCTATGACTTACGGTTCAAGAATTAGCCTCAGAAACAGTGGTTCTGAACATGCTGCCAATAGCTCGCCTGGGAAACATCCAGAGAAGTCCAAGATAGTGTTTTTTAGACTGGCTGCCACGAGCTGAAACGAATGCAGCCAAGGACGAGCGTCTGTGACTTACGGTTCAAGAGTTATTCACAGAAACATGGTTCTGAACTTTGCTGCCAGCCGCGAAAGCGAAAATAACCAAGATCGAGCGTCTAGGATTTACTTGTCAATAGCTCGCCTGCGAAACATCCAGAGAAGTCAAAGACAGTGCTTCTATACTAATTGCCAGGCGCTGAGACGAATGCCGCCAAGATCGAGCGTCTAAGACTTACGGTTCAAGAATTAGCCTCAGAAACAGTGGGAAACAGTGTTTCTATACTAATTGCCAGGCGCTGAGACGAATGCCGCCAAGATCAAGCGTCAAAGACTTACGGTTCAAGAATTAGCCTCAGAAACAGTGGGAAACAGTGCTTTTATACTAATTGCCAGGCGCTGAGACGAATGCCGCCAAGATCGAGCGTCTATGACTTACGGTTCAAGAATTAGCCTCAGAAAC
>NW_027463992.1:0-92500 GCF_050947455.1 Rhinoderma darwinii
TACAGCCCAGATAAGTAGGATACAGCCCAGATAAGTAGCACACAGCCCAGATAAGTACTATACAGCCCAGATAAGTAGCATACAGACCAGATAAGTAGTATACAGCCCAGATAAGTAGCATACAGCCCAGATAAGCAGCATACAGCCCAGGTAAGTAGCATACAGCCCAGATAAGTAGTATACAGCCCAGATAAGTATCATACAGCCCAGATAAGTATCATACAGCCCAGGTAAGTAGCATACAGCCCAGATAAGTAGCATACAGCCCAGGTAAGTAGCACACAGCCCAGATAAGTAGCATACAGCCCAGATAAGTAGCATACAGCCCAGATAAGCAGCATACAGCCCAGATAAGCAGCATACAGCCCAGATAAGTACTATACAGCCCAGATAAGTACTATACAGCCCAGATAAGTACTATACAGCCCAGATAAGTAGTATACAGCCCAGATAAGTAGCATACAGCCCAGATAAGTAGCATACAGCCCAGATAAGTACTATACAGCCCAGATAAGTACTATACAGCCCAGATAAGTACTATACAGCCCAGATAAGTAGTATACAGCCCAGATAAGTAGTATACAGACCGGATAAGTACTATACAGCCCAGATAAGTAGTATACAGCCCAGATAAGTAGCATACAGCCCAGATAAGTAGCATACAGCCCAGATAAGTACTATACAGCCCAGATAAGTACTATACAGCCCAGATAAGTACTATACAGCCCAGATAAGTAGTATACAGCCCAGATAAGCAGTATACAGCCCAGATAAGTAGTATACAGCCCAGATAAGTAGCACACAGCCCAGATAAGTAGCACACAGCCCAGATAAGTAGCATACAGCCCAGATAAGTAGCATACAGCCCAGATAAGTAGTATACAGCCCAGATAAGTAGCATACAGCCCAGATAAGTAGCATACAGCCCAGATAAGCAGTATACAGCCCAGATAAGCAGCATAAAGCCCAGATAAGTAGCATACAGCCCAGATAAGTAGTATACAGCCCAAATAAGTAGTATACAGCCCAGATAAGTAGCACACAGCCCAGATAAGTAGCATACAGCCCAGATAAGTAGCATACAGCCCAGATAAGTAGTATACAGACCGGATAAGTACTATACAGCCCAGATAAGTAGCATACAGCCCAGATAAGTAGCATACAGCCCAGATAAGTAGCATACAGCCCAGATAAGTAGTATACAGCCCAGATAAGTACTATACAGCCCAGATAAGTACTATACAGCCCAGATAAGTAGTATACAGCCCAGATAAGTAGCATAAAGCCCAGATAAGTATCATACAGCCCAGATAAGTACTATACAGCCCAGATAAGTAGCATACAGCCCAGATAAGTAGCGTACAGCCCAGATAAGTAGCATACAGCCCAGATAAGTAGCGTACAGCCCAGATAAGTAGCATACAGCCTAGATAAGTAGTATACAGCCTAAATAAGTAGTATACAGCCCATATAAGTAGTATACAGCCCAGATAAGTAGTATACAGCCCAGATAAGTAGTATACAGCCCAGATAATAGCACTTGAGTTCAGACCTACTACCGGACTGGAGCTTTTCTCAGTGCAGCCCTTGTTGTCACCCCAGAAAATGTAGTATCTAAGCAATAATGAGGATGGTAGTACAGTAAATACACAATAGTGGCTGCTCTACATGTCATTATTACAGTATAATTATCTTTAAATCTGGAAAGTGGCAGAATATTGTCGTGTCCCAAACTCTGTATCATTAGTCTTAATGGGAAATGCAAATGAGTAGAAATAATGAGCTGTAATCTGCATGGAGGAAGAGGAGCTGCGCGCTCCCCGACACTGCTACATGGCTGCACATGTGTCCACAGGCTTCATGTTCATGGCTGGAATCTGCGAGGTTCATCAGTGCTCAGTCCCAGGAATCAATGCTCATCTGCTCTGGCTCTTAAAGAGGACATATTGCCTGCAATGGGAGCATATAGAGTATTTATATAATGTCCTATCAAAGCTGAACTAGTGAGCACAACTGCATTTAAAGAGGTAGTCCATGATTATAAGATCATTGCTGCTTTTATCCCGACCCAGCACTAACCTGTCCATTGGTTGTGTCTGGTATCGCAGCCCAGCTCCATTGAAGAGAATGAGGCTGAGCTGCAATACCACACACAACCTGTGGACAAGTGTGGTGATGTTTTGAAGAAAACAGTCTTGTTTTTCTAATCCTGGACAACTCCTATAATAAAGTGCCAAACAGGATGTGAAGGCTACATGTTCTGGGTCCCTAAGTCTGGGCTGCAGAGAAGTTTGTCATAGGCCTCCCCTCTGCTCTATATGGCTGATGGGGATGGGGCCTCCACATGTAGCAGAGCGGTCTTTATAATTTGACACAATGAGGTAGATTTATCAATATATTTACACCATTTGTCTGTAGTAAATACAGTACATTGAACAATATAGCCGTCCGTCCATATTTAGAAATCCCCGGTGTTGGAGAAACGTGGACGGACATCAGAGTTATGCTGCGCAGGGCTCACTTATTAAATGACAACAGCAGATTCATCAACGGTGCCTGCGCAGATGGGTTATTTGTGGTTTTGCATAGGACTGCAGACTTACCTACTGGGATCCTTTGAGTGAATGGTCAAGGTGCACAACTGAAACAGTTCAATGACAAACTCAGCTCTGCTACATCTCCTGGCCTCTGTCTAACACCTAATAAACCGTGTAATCACATCTTCTAGTTCAGTGTTATTAGGGCTTGTGATGTCATAAAGGTTTGAGGGGCCTCTCCTGATAATAGTTTCCTCATAAATAGTTCCTGATTTGTCCCTGGAATGACAAATGCACATCAAGAACAGACCCCCCCCCCCCCCCCCGACCTTCACTGTCATTGTCTGTATTCCTGCTCAGTTTTTCTCTGCTGAGTCTTATGTCTTCTGGACTTCAAGTGGTCGGTCCCATCAGGATGACCCCTCCTCAGCGCACAGCCCCCCACTTCTTGGTAATCAGCTGATGTTGGAAGGGGAATCTCTGGCTACTAAAGGGGAGCCCCGAGCAGAGGAACCCCCTCTATGATGTCCATATGCTTCAATACTCTCGCCAGTAATGTGACCCAGCTCCCCTGCAAAATTATTCTGTCCCCTCTCCAATGTACATTGAGCTCTACACCAGTTATCCCCAACCACCGGGCCGCGGACCAATACCGGGCCGTCGATCATTTGGTACCGGGACATGGTATCTGGTAAGCGCCCCGGTGGCCGCAGGGAATTCCCAACGAAAAACTTCACCAAATTGTCGTGCAGTTTTTCGGCCGGAATGTCCGCTGCGGAAAACTGCTGAGTATTAAGCCGGCCTGCTAGCGTGTCATGCCATGTGACCGCCACCCCTGCCTGTGATTGGCTACAGCGGTCACGTGGGATGAAACGTCAGAGTAAAATTCACAGGATTTACGCAACGTGTGAACTGACCCTAAACCTCAACCCCCCGCTGGTCTGTGGAAAAATTGTCTTGCATGAAACTGGTCCTTGGTTAAAAAACATTGGGGACGACTGCTCTACACTACATCTCACCACAGCTGATCACCCTCCATTGTGCCCTGACCTCTACACTACATCTCACCACAGCTGATCACCCTCCATTGTGCACTGACCTCTACACTACATCTCACCACTGCTGATCACTCTCCATTGTGCCCTGACCTCTACACTACATCTCACCACAGCTGATCAGTCTCCATTGTGCACTGACCCCTACACTACATCTCACCACAGCTGATCACCCTCCATTGTACACTGACCTCTACACTACATTTCACCACGGCTGATCACTCTCCATTGTACACTGACCCCTACACTACATCTCACCACAGCTGATCACTACATTGTGCACTGACCTCTACACTACATCTCACCACAGCTGATCACTCTCCATTGTACACTGACCCCTACACTACATCTCACCACAGCTGATCGCTCTCCATTGTACACTGACCTCTACACTACATCTCACCACAGCTGATCACACTCCATTGTACACTGACCCCTACACTACATCTCACCCCAGCTGATCACTCTCCATTGTGCACTGACCTCTACACTACATCTCACCACTGCTGATCACTCACCATTGTGCACTGACCTCTACACTACATCTCACCACAGCTGATCACACTCCATTGTGCACTGACCCCTACACTACATCTCACCACAGCTGATCACTCTCCATTGTGCACTGACCTCTACACTACATCTCACCACTGCTGATCACTCACCATTGTACACTGACCTCTACACTACATCTCACCACAGCTGATCACTCTCCATTGTGCACTGACCTCTACACTACATCTCACCACAGCTGATCACTCTCCATTGTACACTGACCTCTACACTACATCTCACCACAGCTGATCGCTCTCCATTGTACACTGACCCCTACACTACATCTCACCACAGCTGATCGCTCTCCATTGTACACTGACCTCTACACTACATCTCACCACAGCTGATCACTCTCCATTGTCCACTGACCTCTACACTACATCTCACCACAGCTGATCACTCTCCATTGTCCACTGACCTCTACACTACATCTCACCACAGCTGATCACTCTCCATTGTCCACTGACCTCTACACTACATCTCACCACAGCTGATCACCCTCCATTGTACACTGACCTCTACACTACATCTCACCACAGCTGATCACTCTCCATTGTCCACTGACCTCTACACTACATCTCACCACAGCTGATCACTCTCCATTAAGCACTGACCTCTACACTACATCTCACCACAGCTGATCACTCTCCATTGTACACTGACCTCTACACTACATCTCACCACAGCTGATCAGTCTCCATTGTACACTGACCTCTACACTACATCTCACCAATGCTGATCACTCTCCATTGTACACTGACCTCTACACTACATCTCACCACAGCTGATCACTCTCCATTGTACACTGACCCCTACACTACATCTCACCACAGCTGATCGCTCTCCATTGTACACTGACCTCTACACTACATCTCACCACAGCTGATCACTCTCCATTGTAAACTGACCTCTATACTACATCTCACCACAGCTGATCACTCTCCATTGTACACTGACCTCTACACTACATCTCACCACAGCTGATCACTACATTGTGCACTGACCCGTACACTACATCTCATCACTGCTGATCACTCTCCATTGTGCACTGACCTATACACTACATCTCACCACAGCTGATCACCCTCCATTGTACACTGACCCCTACACTACATCTCACCACTGCTGATCACTCTCCATTGTGCACTGACCCCTACACTACATCTCCCCACAGCTGATCACTCTCCATTGTACACTGATCCCTACACTACATCTCACCACTGCTGATCACCCTCCAATGTACACTGATCTCTACACTACATCTCACCACAGCTGATCACCCTCCATTGTACACTGACCCCTACACTACATCTCACCACTGCTGATCACTCTCCATTGTACACTGACATCTACACTACATCTCACCACAGCTGATCACTCTCCATTGTACACTGACATCTACACTACATCTCACCACAGCTGATTACTCCATTGTGCACTGACCCCTACACTACATCTCACCACAGCTGATCACTACATTGTGCACTGACCTCTACACTACATCTCATCACTGCTGATCACCCTCCAATGTACACTGACCTGTACACTACATCTCACCACTGCTGATCGCTCTCCATTGTACACTGACCTCTACACTACATCTCACCACTGCTGATCACTCTCCATTGTGCACTGACCTCTACACTACATCTCACCACAGCTGATCACTCTCCATTGTGCACTGACCTGTACACTACATCTCACCACAGCTGATCACTCTCCATTGTGCACTGACCTGTACACTACATCTCACCACATCTGATCACTCTCCATTGTGCACTGACCTCTACACTACATCTCACCACAGCTGATCACTCTCCATTGTGCACTGACCTGTACACTACATCTCACCACATCTGATCACTCTCCATTGTACACTGACCTCTACACTACATCTCACCACAGCTGATCACCCTCCATTGTGCACTGACCTCTACACTACATCTCACCACAGCTGATCACTCTCCATTGTGCACTGACCTCTACACTACATCTCACCACTGCTGATCACTCTCCATTGTGCACTGACCTCTACACTACATCTCACCACAGCTGATCACTCTCCATTGTGCACTGACCTCTACACTACATCTCACCACAGCTGATCATTCTCCATTGTGCACTGACCTCTACACTACATCTCACCACAGCTGATCACTCTCCATTGTGCACTGACCTCTACACTACATCTCACCACAGCTGATCACTCTCCACTGTACACTGACCTCTACACTACATCTCACCACAGCTGATCATTCTCCATTGTACACTGACCTCTACACTACATCTCACCACTGCTGATCACTCTCCATTGTGCACTGACCTCTACACTACATCTCACCACAGCTGATCACTTTCCATTGTACACTGACCTCTACACTACATCTCACCACAGCTGATCACTCTCCATTGTGCACTGACCCCTACACTACATCTCACCACAGCTGATCACTCTCCATTGTGCACTGACCCCTACACTACATCTCACCACAGCTGATCACTCTCCATTGTGCACTGACCCCTACACTACATCTCACCACAGCTGATCACTCTCCATTGTGCACTGACCTCTACACTACATCTCACCACAGCTGATCACTCTCCATTGTGCACTGACCTCTACACTACATCTGTCCACATATCACTCTTTATAGTTTACTAACCCCTATTTTATGTCTGTTCCCATTAATAAACTGACTTCTTTCTACATTACATCTGACCACCATTAATTGCTCTCCATTGTGCACGGACCTCTATGGGCATGTGGCTGATATCTCTCCATTGTGTACCACATATTTATTGCTGTATATAATGACCTCTAGATTTTATTTGACCTTGATCAGTCACATTGGGCAGTTCTAAGGATGAGTCCACACATTTTTATGTAATTAAATGTCGTCTCCAGCCACTATACATTCTTGTAATTGTATATATTAGCCTCTTCCCTGCTCCACATCGTCTCTTGTGATAGACCCTTATAAAGGACCATGAGAGGTGTAAAACCATAATATGGCATCTATAAACCGCCACGGGCCCTACTGTACCTACAATCTATATGTGACCTACTCTACTGGACGTCATGCAAAGAACTGAGCCGCGGTATCTAAGCCTGCCGTGACATAACTGTTATCTTATAGATATTCCGTCTCCGATGTATATATTTTTTTGAGGGCGATGGAGCAAATCATAGGTCTTGATGCTTCTGCCCCAGATCTTTTAAGACTCCAGCCATGCCTCTGTCTGCTGCAATGATTCCTTGTACAGACTGCTCGTGTCTTGAGGATGAAGAGCTTGAACACGGAGATCCAGGAGCCGGATGTTGATCGCGCTCCATAAGCCGCAGGTTACACATCACGTCACCGTCTAAAGTACAATATCTACAACTTCTCAATGGAAAAGCTCATTCTCAGCTACAAGGAGCATCAAGGAGGCTGCGGGGGATTGACACTGGACATTGTACGTCAAACAAGAACAGAAGCGCAGATTTACACAGCGGCTGGTGTCACCGCGGATTTAATGTGTCTATGAATCCAGTCAGAGCTGTCCGGATGGATTATTGATATATAAGAGGCAGAACTCCATCACCGGGAAACGCTCTGTCCAATATTCACTCAGCAGGATCCAACGACATGAAAGACGAGATACAATGTAGCAATATAATATATACAGACAGTATATCACTAACCGAGCTTGTCTGACTAGAAAGTATAATATATTGTATCACGCTTTCATGCCATTAGGCCCCAGATACACCACAACTACAGGAACGTACAATCAATGCCATAAAATGCCCAACAAGCCATTGTATATATAGAATTAATCCCCATAAACAGCGGAGACAATATATGGATAAAATACATATCTTATCCTGTACTGATCCTGAGATATATCCTGTATTATACTCCAGAGCTGCACTCACTATTCTGCTGGTGGAGTCACTGTGTACATACATTACATTACTTATCCTGTACTGATCCTGAGTTACATCCTGTATTATACTGCAGAGCTGCACTCCCTATTCTGCTGATGGAGTCACTGTGTACATACATTACATTACTTATCCTGTACTGATCCTGAGTTACATCCTGTATTATACTCCAGAGCTGCACTCACTATTCTGCTGGTGGAGTCACTGTGTACATACATTACATTACTGATCCTGAGTTACATCCTGTATTATACTCCAGAGCTGCACTCACGATTCTGCTGGTGGAGTCACTGTGTACATACATTACATTACTTATCCTGTACTGATCCTGAGTTACATCCTGTATTATACTCCAGAGCTGCACTCACGATTCTGCTGGTGGAGTCACTGTGTACATACATTACATTACTTATCCTGTACTGATCCTGAGTTATATCCTGTATTATACTCCAGAGCTGCACTCACTATTCTGCTGGTGGAGTCACTGTGTACATACATTACATTACTTATCCTGTACTGATCCTGAGTTACATCCTGTATTATACTCCAGAGCTACACTCACTATTCTGCTGGTGGAGTCACTGTGTACATACATTACATTACTGATCCTGAGTTACATCCTGTATTATACTCCAGAGCTGCACTCACGATTCTGCTGGTGGAGTCACTGTGTACATACATTACATTACTTATCCTGTACTGATCCTGAGTTACATCCTGTATTATACTCCAGAGCTGCACTCACGATTCTGCTGGTGGAGTCACTGTGTACATACATTACATTACTTATCCTGTACTGATCCTGAGTTATATCCTGTATTATACTCCAGAGCTGCACTCACTATTCTGCTGGTGGAGTCACTGTGTACATAGATTACATTACTTATCCTGTACTGATCCTGAGTTACATCCTGTATTATACTCCAGAGCTGCACTCTCTATTCTGCTGGTGGAGTCACTGTGTACATACATTACATTACTTATCCTGTACTGATCCTGTGTTATATCCTGTATTATACTCCAGAGCTGCGCTCACTATTCTGCTGGTGGAGTCACTGTGTACATACATTACATTACTTATCCTGTACTGATCCTGAGTTATATCCTGTATTATACACCAGAGCTGCACTCACTATTCTGCTGGTGGAGTCACTGTGTACATACATTACTTATCCTGTACTGATCCTGAGTTACATCCTGTATTATACTCCAGAGCTGCACTCACTATTCTGCTGGTGGAGTCACTGTGTACATACATTACATTACTTATCCTGTACTGATCCTGAGTTACATCCTGTATTATACTCCAGAGCTGCACTCACTATTCTGCTGGTGGAGTCACTGTGTACATACATGACATTACTTATCCTGCACTGATCCTGAGTTACATCCTGTATTATACTCCAGAGCTGCACTCACTATTCTGCTGGTGGAGTCACTGTGTACATACATTACATTACTTATCCTGTACTGATCCTGAGTGACATCCTGTATTATACTCCAGAGCTGCACTCACTATTCTGCTGGAGGAGTCACTGTGTACATACATTACATTACTTATCCTGTACTGATCCTGAGTTACATCCTGGATCTCTTTATTTTATATAAATTTACAAAACATAAACTGAAAAACAAATACATAACTAATTCCATATAACCAAAAAGTCACAACCCAATTCTTATAAACAAATTTTCTTATATACATCTCTGTATATGAGAAGAGAAAACTATACCAGACCCGGCCACATACACCCCACTCTTATATACTTACATCTACACTTCATCCGAAGCTAAACAATAACTAGAATATATACAAACATCATATAAACGTCATCAAAAGTACTAACAGAAAATCCCCCGACCCGCGTCACCCAAGGGCCTAAAGAAACAACATAATAATGATGATAATAATCAAACAACATAATAACAAATAAAATAATAATAATAATAACAAAAACAATCCAAAATATAATAATACTAATCCCAATTTATTTATTTTTTTATCTTTTTCTTTTTTTTTTTACATTTTTTTTTTTTTTTTAATCACACTATACACATCCTGACTTTCCCTAACCTTACCCTTCTTACCTAAACTCCACCACCCCAGCCAGCATCTCGCCTCATGTCCTCTCACGTCCGCATAGTCCAGATGCTGGCCCCCACCACCACACCCAACACCCCAGCCCAGCCCCCCGCCCCATGTCCTCCTATGTCCGCATAGTCCGGGGCTGGGTCAGGCACACCCCCCCCCGACCCCCCTCCCAACCTATCTATTAACCCACTTAAGTCTATCCCTATTCTAACAACATTTCTACAATATAATACAATACACATCACCAACTTGTCCAAATATCAAACCATATACAAAATACACCGTACCCGAAAGCACCAAGTTCGGTCGCTTGTAAACCTTTTTCCTGCCATTTCAATCCTAAACAAAACAAAAATCTTCCAGTGCTTACCTAGCCCGTCACCAGATAGAGAGAAGGGAAAGCCCCCCCCCCAGCTCCCCCCCAGAGGCCAAGGTACCACGTCCACCGCTGCACCCTCCCTATCGCTTGCCCTATCTCCTTACCCTATTACTAGCCCTTTCTTGACCCTATTGAAAGCTGACCCTATGCTGACCCTCACCTTTCCCTTATTCCGAGCCCTATCGCTATATTTTTTTATTGGTGCCTCAGCGGAACGCAGACCCCCACCTCTAGTTGAGCACCGGTGACGACTCCCCCTCCCTCATGAAGGCAGACACATTAAGGCACCCAAAAGGAAAAGCCCCTCCAAAGACGAGAGGCTTTGGATGCTCCCAATCTGCCGACCTCCAAAGAATGCACCTTCACAAGGTCACCCATGATATTGCTAACAACCTCATCCACTAGGAGGATTTTCTTCTGGGTAGAAACTAGACATCGTGCATTCCACATAAAGTGCCTGACCACTATACTGACTAGAAACAAGGTGCAATGGTCCCTACCACCGAGGTCTCCGAACACTCCATAGGCCCACCCAGCATAGGAGAGGCTGGTTAGGCCTGGCCAACCAATGGAGGCTCCCACCCTTTTGTATACCTCTGTATTGAAAGGGCAATGAAGCAGGAAATGCTCCATGCTTTCCAGCACTCCGCCGCACTCCTCCCGGGGGCAATCCCGATCATCAGAGCTTCTGCACTTTAGATTGTCCCTCACATACAGTCTCCCATGGAAGCAACGCCAAGCCAGATCCCAAAACTTCTGGGGAATCCTCGCTGAATTTAAAAGTTTTAATCCCACCCCGAGGTCACTACTTGGGCAGTCTTTGAGCGCCAGGGGCTTCTGGAAGTGGGTCATCAGGACCCTCTTGTCAAGAAATTTTCTCGACATGGTCCTGATCTCCCACACCTCCAGACCCCACCGGCGAACAATCTTCAGCGCCAGGGTGGCATAAGCCGGGAGATGTCCGTGAGGTGTACGCAGGTCTTTCACTTGCCCTCCTCTCTCCCATTCCTGGAAGAAAGGCCGAAACCACCCCCTGCAGGAGGATATCCACCAAGGAGCCCTCTCTTGCCAGAGGTTTGCCAGGTTGATCTTAACAAAAGGTGTTCACTAGGAACACCACCGGGTTAACCATACCTAACCCGCCTAGTGTCCTTGGTAGGTAAGTAACCTCCCTCTTGATTAGGTTGAGCCTGTTCCCCCATAACAGCTGGAAGAACAGGCTATAGACCCGAGTCCAGAGAGGTTCTGGCAAGATGCACACACTGCCCAGGTAAAGCAACATGGGCACCAGGTAGGCCTTGGCCAAGTGAACCCTTTCCCTCAGGGTTAAGGACCAACCCTTCCATTGGTCGACCTTCTGGGCAACTAGATTCAGCCTATCCTCCCAGTTCTTCTTGGGGTAATCACCCGGGCCAAATTCGACTCCTAAGATCTTAGCAGACCCCTGAGGCTCTGGAAGGGTGTCCGGGAGATCAAAACCAGGATCTCCTCCTCCCAGCCAGAGACTTTTGCACTTATCCCGGTTGATCTTGGACCCAGATGCCAATGAGTAACGCTCCACTTCCGACATCACCCACTCTGCCTCCCCTCTCGAGGAGACAAAAATGGAGACGTCGTCTGCGTACGCAACCACCCTCTGAGTGGCCTCCGGCCCCTCCAGGCCGGCCCCGACTCCCGCCAATGGCCCACGATCGATCCTTTTAAGAAAAGGATCAATTGCGAACGCATATAGCAAAGGGCTCAAGGGACAACCCTGGCGGACACCAGACCCAACCTCAAAGGGGGTTCCAACCCAACCGTTCACCAGCGCAAAAGTCTCAGCCCCAGTGTATAAGGTCTGTAGCCAATTGACAAACCCCCCCGGTAGGCCGTACCTCAGAAGGACCGACCAGAGGTACTCGTGGTCCACCCGGTCAAAAGCCTTGGCCTGGTCCAAGGACAGGATGTACCCCTCCCACCGACCAGAATTTCCCTGCTCCACTGCCTCTCTGACACTGAGGACAGCACTAAATGTGCTGCGGCCTGGAACAGAGCAATGCTGGACCGGCGAAAGGAGCCGGGATGCAAACTTCACCAGCCGATTAAACAGCACCTTTGCGAGAACCTTTCTGTTCGTATTGAGCAGCGCTATGGGACGCCAATTCTCAATACGGGTCGAGTCTTTACCCTTCGATAAAACGATCAAGGCCGACCTCCTCATTGACATTGGCAAAGTACCCGAGGAAAGGCACTCATTAAACACCTCAGTCAAGAGGGGAACTAGGGTTCCTTTAAAAGTCTTATAAAACTCGGATGTTAAGCCATCCGGCCCTGGCGATTTTTTGAGGGCAAGCCCATCAATCGCCAATCCCACTTCCTCTTCCTTGATCGAATCTATCAAAACACAGAGAGAGGGGTCTACCCCTGGCTCAGGGATGGTTTCAGCCAGGAAAGCCGACATCTCGTCTCGGTTTGGATCTTGCTTCCCCAAGAGGTGCGAGTAGAAGGATCTGACGACCTCCAAGATCCCTGATTTGGATCTCTTCAGAGATCCTGTACTATCAATCAGTCCTGTCACAACCTTACGACTCACTGACATCTTACAGTTCCTGTAGGGGTCGGGCGAGCGGTACCTCCCGAAATCCCTCTCAAGAACTAAAGATGTGTGCCTATCATACTGACACCTCCTGAGCAAAGCTTTCACCACGGAGATCTCCTCCCCACTACCCCCGGTTGAGACCAGATGTTCGAGTTTCCTCCTCAGTTCCTGATATAGGCGGTACCTACTCATGGACCTGAGGCTCGAGAGCCTGCGGAAAAATCCTGCCACCCGGACTTTAAACAACTCCCACCACTCAGACTTAGTACCACTGAGATCCAACAAAGGTACCTGGCTCTGAAGAAAATCCTCAAAGGCCTGTCTTATCTCCGCTTCTTCCAAGAGAGTAGAATTCAGCCTCCATATACCTCTTCCCATCTGGAGGGACTCTGCAATGTTCAAAGAGAAAATAATCATACAGTGATCGGAGAACTCCACCTCAACAACGGACACTGGTGAAGAGATGGCTTCCTCCTTCAAAAAAAAGCTGTCTATCCTAGACCTACAACTACCTCTACGATAGGTGAAACCCGAGTGGCCTGGGGTATGCCTGATGTGGATATCCACCAGGCGAGCATCGCTAACTATATTTTTTAATGCTACACTATCGTAGGTCAATTTTTTATCTCCGGAACCTCCTCTATCTCGGGGTCTCATGACAGTATTGAAGTCCCCTCCAAAGATAACTTGTCGACCTGAAAAAAGGAAAGGCTTAATCCTCATGAAGAGACTTTTACGGTCCCATTTGCTCTGGGGTCCGTATATATTGATTAGTCTTAATTCCTGTCCCCTCATGAGGACATCTAAGATCAAGCACCTCCCCATTTCTAACTCAATCATCCGTCGGCATGTTACCGGTGCGGTGAAAAGGACCGCCACTCCGCTATAGGGCTCAGCCTCAAGAGACCAGTAGGAGGGCCCGCCTCGCCACTCCCTCCTAGATTTAACGACGTCTGCGAAAAGTGACAGCCTGGTCTCCTGCAAAAACAAAATGTCGGCTTCAACTCGGCCAAGAAAATCAAAGGCTGCAAATCTCGCCCTATCTGACTTAATGCTGGCAACGTTAATTGATGCCAGCGTCAACGGAATGGGTGCCGCCATCATGGATGTTTGAATTAGACGGCTTTCTTCTTCCCACCCCCCCCTCTATCTGATGAGGACCCCCCTTCTTTGCCTCGCTTCTTGCAAACTGAGGAGTCCATACTCACCACCCTATTCCCATCTTCATCCCCAAGTTCCGGGTCAACCTCCCCCTCTGGGGGCAACGGCCCCTGCAGCAGGGGAGGCTCAACGACTCTAGGGTGCCCTACCATGCCCTCCCTCTTAGTATGAGAGGCTGGAATGTCCACGAGAGCATGGTATCGATCAGTAGAGCGCACCAGGGGGGTACAGGATTTACCTTCCTGGGCCAGGGCGGGGCCAGATGTATTTGGCCCTTGGGTTTTGCCCGGTGTCCCTTTTGCTGTAGGCTGAGTCCTCTCTTCCTCTCCCACACTTTCATAGTGGGAGGACTGAGAGTCCTCAGCCCTCTGCTCCCTTTGGATCCTCCTCATCTCCCCATTCAATTCGGCCTCCCCAGGGGCATCAGATTCAGGGGGGGCATCCAGATCCGAATCAGAGGTTGTCCCAGTTTCCTGGAGCACCCTCCAAATCCTCTCTTTCCTTCGCTTCTCCGCCCTTCTCTGGCGAGAAGGGGGACCCTTCTTTGCATTCTTCCCTTGCCCCTGTGCCCCATCGTCCCTGCCCGCACCCTCACCCACGGAGGCCTCCCTCCTTTCATCCTCCGCAGGTTTGGAACAAGCATTGACAACAGAGCGAGGACACCGACTGAACGGGTGACCTAAGTCACCACACAGGTT
Source organism: Rhinoderma darwinii (assembly GCF_050947455.1). NCBI lineage: Eukaryota > Metazoa > Chordata > Amphibia > Anura > Rhinodermatidae > Rhinoderma > Rhinoderma darwinii. Next base: position 14,984 of record NW_027463992.1, read on the forward strand.
GCACCGAATACGGTCACACGATGCGGCTAGATGACCAATCCCCCCACAATGAGCACACTTCTGCACCTTGCAGCCTGCACTCAAATGTGAGGGGTCGCCACACCGGTGACACAACTTCTGCTGCCCCTGGTAGAAGACAAGGATCCGATCTCTTCCCAGGAAAGCAGACGATGGTATGTGGGACACCGTCTGTCCCAGACGCTTTAATTTAACCATGAACGTCCAGGCCCCTGACCAGATGCCAAACTCATCCATGTTCTTCCGTGGCATCTCTACTACCTCTCCGTACCTTCCCAACCAGGTCATGATATCAATACAAGAGAGTGACTCATTACGGGTAAGAACGGTCACTCTCTTGGGACCACTTTGGCGAGAAATTGCTTGTGCAGCAAAGTCTCGCCAGCCAGGCTCGTCCTTCATCAGCTCGTAGTTCCCCCAGAAGACCTCAACGCCCCCTAGGTGAACAAAGCTGATGTCAAACTCGACCGAGCCATGAGGATGTATCAAGGCAAAGATGTCACTCGCCTTGAAGCCCATCCCCAGCAGCAGCTCCACCACAGTCTTTCTGGGAGGGCACGCATCATTGCCACGCCACCGGAGACGGACCACATTCCTCCTGGCTACAGCCTGCCCGGCTGTTGGGAACGACCACTGATCTCCTCGTTGCTCTCGGAAGGCATTTAGACCATATCTGTCTATCCAGAAAGACAGGTCCTTCTGCACTCCCCCTATGGTTAGGGTTTGCTTTCCCTCTCTTAAAGCGTCCAAGAGACGTTGTTGCAAGTTACCGTCCCCGGACCTTGAGGATGAAGATGGGTGGGCCCGCTGTCCCCCCGCTGCCACACCAGCATAAGACCTGCCGGATGTCACAGCAAGAGGAGCGCCAGGCCCATTGCCCCTGGTTGATACCCCATCCCCACCACCCACCACCTCACCACCTACAGACACAGCACTCAACACCCCATTACCAGCAGACACTCCAGCAACTTTATTTACAGACACCTGCATACCCCCAGCAGTTCCCACATCCACAGCCGCAACTTTTTTATTTAACCCACCAGGTCCCCCTGCAGTCATCCTTCTGGCCAGGCCTGGTTCTATGTTATGTATTTTTCCTGTACATTTTGTGTGGGTAGACACTGCTTCAGTCTCCGCATCATCAGGCACCTTTGCAGGGACGCCACCAGATGTTATAAGCGGTGTCCCCGCTGTGCCCTCCGCCTCATTAACCTCCATCTTTTCTATGTGCGGAACATTTTTGGGAAAGGGGCCACCGCCGCCCCCGACGCCAGCAGCCCCCTTCTCGCCTACACCACTTTTCAGTGATGCGGACGAAGGAGCCACTGATGTCACTGGAGCCGCCTCCGGCGCCGGACCACTCCCCCCTCCCACAGAGGAGTGGCCAACAGAGCCGGAGCCCCCTCTGTGACCGCCCTTGTCCGGAACGTCTGACGGCTTTACTGCGACACCGACAGACTTCCGGCTTTCAGACACCACATCCGGTTTCTGGTTTACCCGTTCTCCAGACCGCTAACTCGCATCAGAGACCAGTTTCCCGGGCTCGCCATTAACCGGACACAGGGACACACCCCCTGGCGTCACCAGGCCACCAGTACCGCCCCCTTTGCAGGGGTTGGCGTCCGGCGCCATTTTGGCCACCACGTGTTCTAATGCCGGACCCGTAACACTCTCCCCGCATTCCCGCTCCAGCCCCACTGCAGAGGCTTGAGCTGGGGGTCTTGCGGGACCTGCGCCCTGATCCTGACTTGCATCTGGCTCAGAGCACAGGAAGGATCTTGCTGTATACACCATTTTAAATGAACCTTTAGCAGATTTTTTTTCCTTTGTCTTTTTTTTCTTCTTAAATTTTTTTTTCTTTTGCTTTTCCTCCTCTGCGGGTAACTCTGCACCGAAACAAAATCCCTGGAAGGATACCGGCGACTCCACATTACGGATCTGTGTAAGTAATCCTGGAGGCCGCTCACTGTCAGTATCAAAACTCTCCTGATTTCTCCCAGCTGTGAGTTCACCCTCCTCCTCCTCACTGCTCCTGGGTGCATCAGAATCTGAGCCTTCTCTGGACTTTACATTCTCATGCTCCATTGCCTCCACCACATTTTCCTTTGCTGTGTCTTCCTCCACACTTTCTATTTTTATAGGTTCTGCCATCTCGGCAAACCTCTCTTCATTTTTTAATTTTTCACCAAACACCCCTCCGCCTGCCAAAATCTCCTCACGTCTCTCTTCCACTTCTTTTATTTCCTCCAACAAGGATTTCACATTTAAAAGGTATCGGGACCTCTTACCTCCTGAGGCTTTTGCAGCTCTTCCTCTGGCGACCGCCAAGTCCGCACGGAGCCGTTGCAGCGACTTCCTGAGGTCCCGATACTCCTCCAACCGCATAGCCAGACGGGAGCTGAAGTTCTCCACCGTCTCTCCGGTCCTCAGCTGTCCCCATTCCTCCACACGACCGTCATCCAAATGTCCGGACAGTGCTGGTCCTTCTCCAGATGACAACACCTCGATCACCCTGCCGGACCGCGTCTCCATACCCTTATCCAGGGTTCCAGCGTCAGGGGGAGCCAGGACAGCCTTGCCCCGAGATGATCTCCTCACCCCCGCGACTGTTTGCATATTCCCAGCCAGCTGGGATGACCCTCTACCCCCCGCTGGCATGCTCCGGGAGGTAGAGGTCTGAGGCTCCATCCTAGGATGGAACCCCCCTCAGGGTACTTTCCAAGCCCAGGCAGATGGTATGAGGCCTGGGCAGATAGGATAAGGAAAGTCCCTGGATCCAAGGCCTGCACGGAAGTCTCAGCAGCTCTCTCCACACGTCCTACTCCACCCACTCCAGAGCTGCACTGACTATTCTGCTGGTGGAGTCACTGTGTACATACATTACATTACTTATCCTGTATTGATCCTGAGTTACATCCTGTATTATACTCCAGAGCTGCACTCACTATTCTGCTGGTGGAGTCACTGTACATACATTACATTTCTTATCCTGTACTGATCCTGAGTTGCATCCTGTATTATACTCCAGAGCTGCACTCACTATTCTGCTGGTGGAGTCACTGTGTACATACATTACATTACTTATCCTGTACTGATCCAGAGTTATATCCTGTATTATACTCCAGAGCTGCACTCACTATTCTGCTGGTGGAGTCACTGTGTACATACATTACATTACTTATCCTGTACTGATCCTGAGTTACATCCTGTATTATACTCCAGAGCTGCACTCACTATTCTGCTGGTGGAGTCACTGTACATACATTACATTTCTTATCCTGTACTGATCCTGAGTTGCATCCTGTATTATACTCCAGAGCTGCACTCACTATTCTGCTGGTGGAGTCACTGTGTACATACATTACATTACATATCCTATACTGATCCTGAGTTGCATCCTGTATTATACTCCAGAGCTGCACTCACTATTCTGCTGGTGGAGTCACTGTGTACATACATTACATTACTTATCCTGTACTGATCCAGAGTTATATCCTGTATTATACTCCAGAGCTGCACTCACTATTCTGCTGGTGGAGTCACTGTGTACATACATTACATTACTTATCCTGTACTGATCCTGAGTTATAGCCTGTATTATACTCCAGAGCTGCACTCACTATTCTGCTGGTGGAGTCACTGTGTACATACATTACATTACTTATCCTGTACTGAGCCTGAGTTATATCCTGTATTATACTCCAGAGCTGCACTCTCTATTCTGCTGGTGGAGTCACTGTGTACATATATTACATTACTTATCCTGTACTGATCCTGAGTTATATCCTGTATTATACTCCAGAGCTGCACTCACTATTCTGCTGGTGGAGTCACTGTGTACATACATTACATTACTTATCCTGTACTGTAATAGAGCCCCTACCTACCATATACCCCTTTTTTAATACTGGTGTCTTCTTAAGTGGTGCCTTACGTAGATACGCTTCTTGGTACCAGATAATATGCTCCACGTTCTCGCCTCTGCTACATACAGCGCTGTTTACAATATATAACGTATGTGATATAATTGAGTGGTGGAGCCATAATCTAATAATGAAGGTGTTTACTAGCGGTAAATTAATTCACACGAGGGACAATTGAGTAGCGCGCCAGGTGCAGCCGTTGTCCGCCATTAGGAGACGGCTAATTGGTCATATTGATGAAACGATCAGATTAGCATAAATTGTGTCTGGTCCAGTATGGATATATGTGTCATCATGTATGGAGAGCCGGGGCTGGTACATACGGACACTTCATTACCGCACTTTCCATTCAAGTCTTCAGCTGCGGATATTATAAGGGACTTGATGAAGATTTCAGTTTAATGATAATGATGAGTGATTATAGCCTTCCACCCCTCCCCCCTAATATCCGTTGAGTGCTCCGCGTTATGGTCAGGGTCGGTTTTAGGTTGGATGGCGCCCTGTGCGGGACTCTCTATTGCCGCCCCCTCTACAAACCAAAAAGTAACCACATAGATAGACACGCACATACTGGAACATATACACTGTACAGACATAAAGGCATATTCAGACAAGAGGGCAAAAAAAAATATATATATATATATATAAACACACATTCTAGAATATATCTAGACATAAAGGTAAATACAAGGCCGGCCCTAGGATAGAGGGCGCCCTGTGCGAAATGATCTTTCGGCGCCCCACCCCATCATTAAAAAAAAATGCCGTATAAAAAAATTATAATGCCCCTTTAGTGCCCATAACATAATATATTACAACCCCTTCAAGGAAACAGTATTTTCTCCTCTAATTGTGCCCACAGTATTATGCCATCTGTAGTGCCCCTACACAGTATAATGTCCGCTTAGTGGCCCCCACACAGTATAGTGCCCCCCTGTAGATTTTGCCATATAGCCTCCCTGTAGACAGTGCCATAATCCCCCACCTCCTTTTTGTAGATCGTGCCATACAGCCCCCCCCACCTCCCCCTTTGTAGACAGTGCCATACAGTCCCCCACCTCCCCCTTGTAGACAGTGCCATACAGTCCCCACCTCCCCCTTTGTAGACAGTGCCCTCAAACAAAAACAAAAATTGTGCTCGCCTAGGCCCCGTTCCCACGACGAACTGAGCTGCTCCTGTAGCCTAGTACAGAGTTTCACGACCTTTTCGGACTCGAGGCAGTACTGGAAAAACAAAATTTCCTCAGGGCCCCCCTACCAAAAATTGTTTTGAGAAAGACAGAAAACGGCTAAGAACAAGCACCGCACTCGTAGGGTCTGTTCACACTGCGTTTATTGTAAGGCAAAAAAAATCTGCCTCAAAATTCCTTCAGGAACTGACAGCGTGTGACCTTTTTTTTGTGTTTTTTCTTAAGCTGTTGAAGCGAATGCAAAAGAGGCAGGAAAAAAAAGCTCCAAACGAGAGACACAGGAATTTACTGCCCCCTATTAAAGTCAATTGGAAGTCAGAGGTGGAAACCACTTGAAGACCATCAGCCCCTCCACTCACAGTAATGACCATCAGCCCCCCACTCACAGTAATGACCATCAGCCCCCCACTCACAGTAATGACCATCAGCCCCCCACTCACAGTAATGGCCATCAGCCCCCCCACTCACAGTAAAATGACCATCAGCCCCCCCACTCACAGTAATGACCATCAGCCCCCCACTCACAGTAATGACCATCAGCCCCCCACTCACAGTAATGACCATCAGCCCCCCACTCACAGTAATGACCATCAGCCCCCCCACTCACAGTAATGACCATCAGCCCCCACTCACAGTAATGACCATCAGCCCCCCACTCACAGTAATGGCCATCAGCCCCCCACTCACAGTAATGACCATCAGCCCCCCACTCACAGTAATGACCATCAGCCCCCCACTCACAGTAATGACCATCAGCCCCCCCACTCACAGTAATGACCATCAGCCCCCCCACTCACAGTAATGACCATCAGCCCCCCACTCACAGTAATGACCATCAGCCCCCCACTCACAGTAATGACCATCAGCCCCCCACTCACAGTAATGACCATCAGCCCCCCCACTCACAGTAATGACCATCAGCCCCCACTCACAGTAATGACCATCAGCCCCCCCACTCACAGTAATGGCCATCAGCCCCTCACTCACAGTAATGACCATCAGACCCCCACTCACAGTAATGACCATCAGCCCCCCACTCACAGTAATGGCCATCAGCCCCTCACTCACAGTAATGACCATCAGACCCCCACTCACAGTAATGACCATCAGCCCCCCACTCACAGTAATGACCATCAGCCCCCCACTCACAGTAATGGCCATCAGCCCCTCACTCACAGTAATGGCCATCAGCCCCCCACTCACAGTAATGACCATCAGCCCCCCACTCACAGTAATGACCATCAGCCCCCCACTCACAGTAATGGCCATCAGCCCCCCCACTCACAGTAATGACCATCAGCCCCCCCACTCACAGTAATGACCATCAGCCCCCCACTCACAGTAATGACCATCAGCCCCTCACTCACAGTAATGACCATCAGCCCCCCACTCACAGTAATGACCATCAGCCCCCCCACTCACAGTAATGACCATCAGCCCCCCCACTCACAGTAATGACCATCAGCCCCCCCACTCACAGTAATGGCCATCAGCCCCCCACTCACAGTAATGGCCATCAGCCCCCCACTCACAGTAATGACCATCAGCCCCCCACTCACAGTAATGACCATCAGCCCCCCACTCACAGTAATGGCCATCAGCCCCCCCACTCACAGTAATGACCATCAGCCCCCCCTCACAGTAATGACCATCAGGCCCCCACTCACAGTAATGACCATCAGCCCCCCACTCATAGTAATGACCATCAGCCCCCCACTCACAGTAATGACCATCAGCCCCCCACTCACAGTAATGACCATCAGCCCCCCACTCACAGTAATGACCATCAGCCCCCCACTCACAGTAATGACCATCAGCCCCCCACTCACAGTAATGACCATCAGCCCCCCACTCACAGTAATGACCATCAGCCCCCCACTCACAGTAATGACCATCAGCCCCCTTGTAGGTAGCGCCAGACAGCCCCTTGTAGGTAGCACCATGTAGCCCCTTGTAGGTAGCGCCAGATAGCCCCCTTGTAGGTAGCGCCACACAGCGCCCTTGTAGATAGCGCCACACTGCCCCCTTGTAGATAGCGCCACACTGCCCCCTTGTACATAGCGCCACACTGCCCCCTTGTAGATAGCGCCACACAGCCCCCTTGTAGATAGCGCCACACAGCCCCCTTGTAGATAGCGCCACACTGCCCCCTTGTAGATAGCGCCACACTGCCCCCTTGTAGATAGCGCCACACTGCTCCCTTGTAGATAGCGCCACACTGCTCCCTTGTAGATAGCGCCACACTGCCCCCTTGTAGAAAGCGCCACACTGCCCCCTTGTAGATAGCGCCACACAGCCCCCTTGTAGATAGCGCCACACTGCCCCCTTGTAGATAGCGCCACACTGCTCCCTTGTAGATAGCGCCACACTGCCCCCTTGTAGATAGCGCCACACAGCCCCCTTGTAGATAGCGCCACACTGCCCCCTTGTAGATAGCGCCACACTGCCCCCTTGTACATAGCGCCACACTGCCCCCTTGTACATAGCGCCACACTGCCCCCTTGTACATAGCGCCACACAGCCCCCTTGTAGATAGCGCCACACAGCCCCCTTGTAGATAGCGCCACACTGCTCCCTTGTAGATAGCGCCACACTGCTCCCTTGTAGATAGCGCCACACAGCCCCCTTGTAGATAGCGCCACACAGCCCCCTTGTAGATAGCGCCACACAGCCCCCTTGTAGATAGCGCCACACTGCCCCCTTGTAGATAGCGCCACACTGCTCCCTTGTAGATAGCGCCACACTGCTCCCTTGTAGAGTGTGCCGCACAGCCCCCTGTAGGGAGTGCCGCACAGCCCCCTGTAGGGAGTGCCGCACAGCCCCCTGTAGGGAGTGCCGCACAGCCCCCTGTAGGGAGTGCCGCACAGCCCCCTGTAGGGAGTGCCGCACAGCCCCCTGGTAGGAAGTGTCGCAAAGACCCCTGGTAGGGAGTGCCCCACAGCCCACAGCCCCCTGGTAGGTAGTGCTACACAGCCCCCTGGTAGGTAGTGTTACACAGCCCCCTGGTAGGAAGTGTCGCAAAGACCCCTGGTAGGGAGTGCCACACAGCCCACAGGTAGGGAATGCCCCACAGCCCCCTGGTTGGTAGTGCCCCACAGCCCCCTGGTTGGTAGTGTCCCACAGCCCCCTGGTTGGTAGTGCCACACAGCCCACAGCCCCCTGGTAGGTAGTGCCACACTGTCCACAGCCCCCTTGTAGGTAGTGCCACACAGCCCACAGCCCCCTGGTAGGTAGTGCCACACAGCCCACAGCCCCCTTGTAGGTAGTGCAAGGACTACGAAATGACCCTGATAGCTGGCAGGCAATAGACATTCAAAAAAGGACAACTGTGCAGGAGCACAAAATACCCAGCTTTCCCGGCTATCAAATAAATGTGTGGAAATAAACTAAGATATAACTTTTATTTAGTCTGAATAATGGATTAATCCTTTTAGCTAGATTAAATAAAAGTTATATCTTAGTTTATTTCCACACTTTTTTTATACCCGGCAAAGCTGGGTATTTTGTGTGCTCCTGCACAGTTGTCCTTTGTAGGTAGTGACACAGCCCACAGCCCCCCTGTACAGGGCCGCCATCAGGGGGGTATTAGGGGTAGTGGTGTGAGGGGCCCGGCCAAACCTAATTGAAAGGGGGGCCCGGCAACTGCCGCGACATTCTTTTGGTAGGAAAAAATGGGCCCCTGCAATGGGGCCCGTTTTTTTCACTAAAAGAATGTCGTGAGCTGCTGCTGCTGCTGCGGGCCCCCTCCCCTCGTCATGGGGGGCCGTCAAACCGTCCGCCCGCGCGCGCGCACCCGATCGCTCGCCCAAGGAAACTCCCGAGCGCGCGCCCAAGGAAACTCCCGAGCGCGCACCCACGAACGCCCGCACTGGAGACCGCCCGCGCGCGCACCCGCGATCGGCCGCGCCCGCACCCGCGATCGGCCGCGCCCGCACCCGCGAACGAAGCGCGCGCAGCCGCGGACACACATGGACAAAACTTACCTGGAGCCTGGCTGGAGGTGAAGGACTGGACGTCTAACCCGAAGACCTCGCCTGGAAGACATCGCCGGAAGAGGACTGGAGTGGGAGCAGCTCTTCTGACACAGTGAGTAAATTATCTCAAAGTGCTGTTTATGTATGGCCCTGTTCACACAGAGTATTTTGCAGGCAAAAAAAAATCTGCCTCAAAATTCCTTAAAGAATTTTGAGGCAGATTTTGACCTGCCCACACTATCTTGCCGCGTTTTTTTGCTGCGTTTTTTGCCCGCGGCGATTGAGGACAGCAGGCAAAAAACGCAGCGAAAAATGCATTTTCTGCCTCCCATTGATTTCGATGGGAGGTCAGAGGCAGAACCGCGGCAAGAAAGGACGTGCTGCTTTTCCTTTTTTCCGCGACTGGCTCCCATTGATTTCAGATTAAATCAATGGGAGGCGGTTTTGGAAGTTTTTTGGTGCTGATTCTGACGCAGTGTCCGAGTCAATATCAAGGCCCAAAAACTCTATGAACTGGGCCTTATTGTTAGGGCTTATTCAGACGAACGTGTAATACATCCGTGCAACGCGCGTGATTTTCACGCGCCTCGCACGGACCTATGTTAGTCTATGGGGCCGTGCGGACTGTCAGTGATTTTCACGCAGCGTGTGTCCGTGTGTCCGCTGCGTAAAACTCACGACATGTCCTATATTGGTGCATTGTTCGCGCATCACGCACCCATTGAAGTCAATGGGTGCGTGAAAATCCCGCCCAGCACTTCCGCAGCCGTATAAACTATGAATGAAAACAGAAAAGCACCACGTGCTACAAACAGAGTGTCATAATGATGGCGGCTGCGCGAAAATCACGCATCATACGCTGCTGACACACGGAGCTGTTATGGACCTTTTGCATGCGCAAAACGCCACGTTTTTTGCGCGTGCAAAAAGCACACGCTCGTGTAAATCCGGCCTTAGGGTAGGAACACACTAGGCATGAACGCTGCGGATTTTATGCAACACATTTTATTGTGGATAATCCGCAGCGTATCACAGTCACAGCCGAGGGGGTCAGATATGAACAAATCTCATCCACACGCTGCAAAAATAATGGACCTGCCGTGTGACTTTTTAAGCCGCAGCGATTCAATGTATTCTGTGGAATCGCCGCTCCTCTGTTGCGGAAATGCTGCGGTTCTGCCGCAAAAATCACAAATGAGAAAAAAAAAAGGTACTTTTTTAAATTGATAAAGTTTAGACTTGCCCCGGCCGTAGTCATGGTGACGCGATCCTCTATTCTTAGCGCAGCCCCGCCTCCTGTCATGACGTTTCATCCCATGTGACTGCTGCAGGTCACATGGTCTACAGCGTCATCCCAGGAGGCGGGGCTACGTTCAGAAGAGAGAGACGCGTCACCTAAACTACGGCCGGGGTAAGTCTAAACTTTTTTTTCCCTGCAGGATTCCCGCAGCGGACACGCCTCACGAAACCTGCGCCACTATTTGGTGCGGTTTTGCTGGCGGAATTCCCTGCGGCTCCCGGGGCGGATAAGCTGTGTAGTTTTACTCAGCATATCCGCCTAGTGTGTCCCTTATGATGTCGCTCCTGGAGCTGCTGCCGCTCTCTAAATAGGCAGTTGGTCCAGTAGAATTTGGAATTATTTTTTTTTGTGAACCAGCTTAAAAAAATACAAAACTTTTGTGTTAGGGCCTGTTCACATCACCGTTCGCTTCCGCTCCGGGGTTCCGTCTGAGGTTTCTGTCGGGTGAACCCCGCAACGGAAAGTGAAAGTGACAGCACAGCTTCCGTTTCAGTCACCATTAATCTCAATGGTGACGGAAATATCGCTAATGGTTTCCGTTCGTCACCATTCCGGCTGGTTTTCGGACGGAATCAATATCGCAGTCGACTGCGCTAATGGTGATGGAAACGGAAGCTGTGCTGTCACTTTCACTTTCCGTTGCGGGGTTCACCCGACAGAAACCTCAGACGGAACCCCGGAACGGAAGCGAACGGTGATGTGAACAGGCCCTAACACAAAAGTTTTGTATTTTTTTAAGCTGGTTCACAAAAAAAAATAATTCCAAATTCTACTGAACCAACTGCCTATTTAGAGAGCGGCAGCAGCTCCAGGAGCGACATCATAAGGGACACACTAGGCGGATATGCTGAGTAAAACTCCACAGCTTATCCGCCCCGGTAGCCGCAGGGAATTCCGACAGCAAAACCGCACCAAATAGTGGCGCAGGTTTGGTGAGGCGTGTCCGCTGCGGGAATCCTGCAGGGAAAAAAAGTTTAGACTTGCCCCGGCCGTAGTTTAGGTGACGCATCTCTCTCTTCTGAACGTAGCCCCGCCTCCTGGGATGACGCTGTAGACCATGTGACCGCTGCAGCAGTCACATGGGATGAAACTTCATGACAGGAGGCCGAGCTGCGCTAAGACTAGAGGATCGCGTCACCAGGACTACGGCCGGGGTAAGTCTAAACTTTTTTATAAATTTAAAAAAGTGCCTTTTTTTTTTTTCTCATGTGTGATTTTTGCGGCAGAACCGCAGCATTTCCGCAACAGAGGAGCAGCGATTCCACAGAATACATTGACACGCTGCGGCTTAAAAAGCCAAAAGCCACACGGCAGGTCAATTATTTTTTCAGCGTGCGGATGAGATTTGTTCATATCTGACCCACTCCGCTGCGACTGTGATACGCTGCGGATTATCCACAATAAAATGTGTTGCATAAAATCCGCAGTGTTCATGCCTAGTGTGTTCCTACCCTAAGGCCGGATTCACACGAGCGTGTGCTTTTTGCACGCGCAAAAAACGTGGCGTTTTGCGCATGCAAAAGGTCCATAACAGCTCCGTGTGTCAGCAGCGTATGATGCGTGATTTTCGCGCAGCCGCCATCATTATGACACTCTGTTTGTAGCACGTGGTGCTTTTCTGTTTTCATTCATAGTTTATACGGCTGCGGGAGTGCTGGGCGGGATTTTCACGCACCCATTGACTTCAATGGGTGCGTGATGCGCGAACAATGCCCAAATATCGGACATGTCGTGAGTTTTACGCAGCGGACACACGGACTCACGCTGCATGAAAATCACTGACAGTCCGCACGGCCCCATAGACTAACATAGGTCCGTGCGAGGCGCGTGAAAATCACGCGCGTTGCACGGACGTATTACACGTTCGTCTGAATAAGCCCTAACAATAAGGCCCAGTTCACAGAGTTTTTGGCCCTTGATATTGACTCGGACGCTGCGTCAGAATCAGCACCAAAAAACTTCCAAAACCGCCTCCCATTGATGTAATCTGAAATCAATGGGAGCCAGTCGCGGAAAAAAGAAAAAGCAGCACGTCCTTTCTTGCCGCGGTTCTGCCTCTGACCTCCCATCGAAATCAATGGGAGGCAGAAAATGCATTTTTCGCTGCGTTTTCTGTCTGCTGTCCTCAATCGCCGCAGGCAAAAAACGCGGCAAGATAGTGTGGGCAGGTCAAAATCTGCCTCAAAATTCGGTGCGCGGTTCCAGGCGGTCGCCGGAGCGCATGCGCGGGAGTTTGCGGGTGCGCGCGATCGGTCGCACGGGCGGCGGTGTTTGACGGCCCCCATGCTACCCAGGGCCGCCATCAGGGGGGGTATTAGGGGTACTGATGTGAGAGGCCCGGCCAAACCTAATTGAAAGGGGGGCCCGCAGCTCATGACATTCTTTTGGTGAAATAAACGGGCCCCATTGCAGGGGCCTGTTTTTTTTCTACCAAAGGCAAGTCGCGGCAGTTTGCCGGGCCCCCCTTTCAATTAGGTTTGGCCGGGCCTCTCACATCAGTACCCCTAATACCCCCCCTGATGGCGGCCCTGGGTACCATGATATAGTGCTGGACGGAGTACCATTAACAGGCGGTGCCACGGTAGGGGGGCCCAGAAAATTTAGCTGTAGGGGGCCCTGAAATTCCTGATGGCGGCCCTGCCCCTGTAGATAGCAACACCCCCCTTCCAGTAAAGATAGCGCCACCGTAGCTTCCTGAAGGAGCGGAATCCCAGTGTGGCCGGGGGATTCCTGTCCTGGAGCGCTGCTTGATGCCTCTGTCCATATATGGACAGTGACATCAGGGAAAACTCCTGAGGCGGAATCCCCGTCCACAGCGTTGCAGACACTATGACCGTCGATTCCACTCCAGGAGAAGCTCCTGTCGTCTATGTCCATGACGACATTGGCTTCTCCTGGAGTGGAATCCCTGGTCATAGAGTCTGCAATGCTGTGGATGGGGATTCCGCCTCAGGAGTTTTCCCTGATGTCACCGTCCATATATGGACAGAAACATCAAGCAGCGCTCTAGGAGCGGAATCCCCGGCCACACGGGGATTCCGCTCCTTCAGGGAGCTACAGTGGCGCTAGTAGACAGCAGAGCAGGGAGATACCTACCTGCTCTGCTATAGTGCCCCCCTGTAGATAGCAACCCCCCCCCCTTCCAGTATAAATAGCGCCACTGTAGCTCCCTGAAGGAGCGGAATCCCCGTGTGACTACAGATAATGTAGTAGGTGTTACCTGCAGTCCTATGTAACACCACAGATAACACAGTGATAACTCCCTGAGTACAGATAATGTAGTAGTGTTACCTGCAGTCCTATGTAACACCACAGATAACACACAGTGATAACTCTCTGAGTACAGATAATGTAGTAGATGTTACCTGCAGTCCTATGTAACACCACAGATAACACAGTGATAACTCTGAGTACAGATAATGTAGTAGATGTCACCTGCAGTCCTATGTAACACCACATATAACACACAGTGATAACTCTCTGAGTACAGATAATGTAGTAGTGTTACCTGCAGTCCTATGTAACACCACAGATAACACAGTGATAACTCTCTGAGTACAGATAATGTAGTAGTGTTACCTGCAGTCCTATGTAACAACACAGATAACACAGTGATAACTCTCTGATTACAGATAATGTAGTAGTGTTACCTGCAGTCCTATGTAACACAGCAGATAACACAGTGATAACTCTCTGTGTACAGATAATGTAGTAGTGTTACCTGCAGTCCTATGTAACACCACAGATAACACACAGTGATAACTCTCTGAGTACAGATAATGTAGTAGTGTTACCTGCAGTCCTATGTAACACCACAGATAACACAGTGATAACTCCCTGAGTACAGATAATGTAGTAGTTACCTACAGTCCTATGTAACACCACAGATAACACACAGTGATAACTCTCTGATTACAGATAATGTAGTAGTGTCACCTGCAGTCCTATATAACACCACAGATAACACAGTGATAACTCTCTGAGTACAGATAATGTAGTAGTGTCACCTGCAGTCCTATGTAACACCACAGATAACACACAGTGATAACTCTCTGATTACAGATAATGTAGTAGTGTCACCTGCAGTCCTATGTAACACCACAGATAACACAGTGATAACTCTCTGAGTACAGATAATGTAGTAGATGTTACCTGCAGTCCTATGTAACACCACAGATAACACAGTGATAACTCTCTGAGTACAGATAATGTAGTAGTGTTTCCTGCAGTCCTATGTAACACCACAGATAACACACAGTGATATCTCTCTGAGTACAGATAATGTAGTAGTGTTACCTGCAGTCCTATGTAACACCACAGATAACACAGTGATAACTCTCTGACTACAGATAATGTAGTAGTGTCACCTGCAGTCCTATGTAACACCACAGATAATACAGTGATAACTCTCTGAGTACAGATAATGTAGTAGTGTTACCTGCAGTCCTATGTAACACCACAGATAACACAGTGATAACTCTCTGAGTACAGATAATGTAGTAGTGTTTCCTGCAGTCCTATGTAACACCACAGATAACACAGTGATAAATCTCTGAGTACAGATAATGTAGTAGATGTTACCTGCAGTCCTATGTAACACCACAGATAACACACAGTGATAACTCTCTGAGTACAGATAATGTAGTAGATGTTACCTGCAGTCCTATGTAACACCACAGATAACACACAGTGATAACTCTCTGAGTACAGATAATGCAGTAGTGTTACCTGCAGTCCTATGTAACACCACAGATATCACACAGTGATAACTCTCTGTGTACAGATAATGTAGTAGTGTTACCTGCAGTCCTATGTAACACCACAGATAACACACAGTGATAACTCTCTGAGTACAGATAATGTAGTAGATGTTACCTGCAGTCCTATGTAACATCACAGATAACACACAGTGATAACTCTCTGAGTACAGATAATGTAGTAGATGTTACCTGCAGTCCTATGTAACATCACAGATAACACACTCTGATAACTATACCCACATAAGCACACACATACAAACACAGAGACATATCCACACATAGACACTTACCACCTCTCCATGCTGACAGGATCACAGGTTTCTTGCAGGAGCGGCTGTGGGCGGAGCTTCCTCCTCTGCTCCTCGGCTCTTGTTTCCTCCATGTGTGTAACTAAGAGCAGAGGCAGAGCGCAGTGGCGCCCCCTACATGCTCGGAGGGTGCAGCCCCCTGTGCACTCATACAGGTTGCACACCCCTAAGGCTGGCCCTGGTTATGGTTTTTTTCTTGGGCTAGTGTGTGGTATATGTTGGTTTTTTTTTATGGTGCCATGGCAGTGGATGGTGGGTTTGGGGGTTTCTTGGAGTTGGTTAAAATGGGGGGGGGGGGGGGGGGATTCATAGTGGGCATGGTCCCTCCCAAATGTATACATTATGGGGGATCTGGCTTATTTGGGCTCTTGCTGGGTGGGGCCCCGAGGAGGAAAAAAAATGTGAATTTTAGCCGTCTGTGATTGGTCACACTGCCCCTGAGCCTGTGGCAGGACGGCTGGGCGTAAAATAGAGGTATGGGCAGAGTGGCCCAAAATCCTTTTTCTTATCTTAAAGGACCTCTGCATTTTCCGTAGGGGTGAGTGGTTTTCACGTGAATGATGTTGTGAAAAGTTCAGCGTTTGTTGTTTATTTTGTATTTATTCCGACTTTTAAGTCTCTTGTTTTTTTTGTGTCTTTTTTCAGCCGTACTAACTATGTGTCATTACTGAAGGGATCAGAGAGATAAAAGGAAAGAATGAGGGGAAGCTGCGGAGTGTGAACTGGTGCTAAGAAAATGGGTAAAACAGAAGCGAGCTCCATTATGCCTGGTCATGATACCTACTTACAATATCATACATGAGAGTCACACACGGACACGGCGTCGTCAGCGTCATCGTCGTCACATAATATGACACTTTATTACGTCTTTGGTAACGTGGAACCAGTTAGGGGCCTTGTTCACAGCTGAGTTGGACCTCCCAATTTTGCGTCAGGGGCCTCCGCCACACATCCGGGTGAAAATGCCAGAAACAATAGCTCAGCGTGCTCTGCTATTGTTTACAGTAAAACCACGAACACCACAACGGATCCCATAGCAGTCAAGGGGTTCAATCGGGGAGAAATGGCGTCCACCGTACAACGGAAATAACATTTACAGTATTTTCGTTGTTCTTCTTCTCTGACAGAAAATCAACAAACCCATGTCACCATGATCCCCTGTCTCCTCCGTCCCCTGTCTCCTCCGTCCCCTGTCTCCTCCGTCCCCTGTCTCCTCCGTCCCCTGTCTCCTCCGTCCCCTGTCTCCTCCGTTCCCTGTCTCCTCCGTTCCCTGTCTCCTCCGTCCCCTGTCTCCTCCGCCTCACCTCCGTCCCCTATCACCTCCGTCCCCTATCACCTCTGTCTCGTCTCATCCGTCCCCTGTCTCCTCCGTCCCCTGTCTCCTCCATCCCCTGTCTCCTCCGTTCCATCACCTCCGTCCCCTGTCTCCTCCGTCCCCTGTCTCCTCCATCCCCTGTCTCCTCCGTTCCATCACCTCCGTCCCCTCTCACCTCTGTCCTCTGTCTCCTCCGTCCCCTGTCACCTCCGCCTCACCTCTGTCTCCTCTCACCTCTGTCTCCTCTCACCCCCGTCTCCTCTCACCTCCGTCTCCTCTCACCTCCGTCTCCTCTCAGCTCCGTCCCCTGTCTCTTCCTTCCCCTGTCACCTCCGTCCCCTATCACCTCCGTCCCCTCTCACCTCCGTCCCCTCTCACCTCTGTCTCGTCTCATCCGTCCCCTGTCACCACTGTCCTGTCACCTCCGTCTCCTGTCACCTCTGTCCCCTGTCTCCTCTGTCCCACGTCTCCTCCGTCACCCGTCTCCTCCGTCACCCGTCTCCTCCGTCACCTGTCTCCTCCGTCCCCTGTGACCTCCGTCCCGTCACCTCCGTCCCCTGTGACCTCCGTCCCCTGTGACCTCCGTCCCCTGTGACCTCCGTCCCGTCACCTCCGTCTCCTGTGACCTCCGTCCCGTCACCTCCGTCCCCTGTCACCTCTGTCCCCTGTCTCCTCTGTCCCCCGTCTCCTCCGTCACCCGTCTCCTCCGTCACCTGTCTCCTCTGTCCCCCGTCTCCTCTGTCCCCCGTCTCCTCCGTCCCCTGTGACCTCCGTCCCGTCACCTCCGTCCCCTGTGACCTCCGTCCCCTGTGACCTCCGTCCCCTGTGACCTCCGTCCCGTCACCTCCGTCACCTCCGTCCCGTCACCTCCGTCCCCTGTCACCTCTGTCCCCTGTCTCCTCCGTCCCCTGTCACTTCCATCCCCTTTCTCCTCCGTCCCCTGTCACTTCCATCCCCTGTCTCCTCCGTCCCCTCTCACCTCCATCCCCTGTCTCCTCCGTCCCCTGTCACTTCCATCCCCTGTCACCTCCATCCCCTGTCACCTCCATCCCCTGTCTCCTCTGTCCCCCGTCACCTCCGTCCCCTGTGACCTCCGTCCCGTCACCTCCGTCCCCTGTCACCTCCGTCCCCTGTCACCTCCGTCCCCTGTCACTTCTGTCCCGTCACTTCCGTCTCTTGTCCCGGTTCCTGGTCATGGTGATCGGGGGATTATCTATAGATTTTCATACATTTTCTGTGAACATGCAACAAAGTGAAGAATATCTTAAAGGGCCGGTGCACGTTCTTATGTAAATAAATCTTAACCAGTGTATAAGGAAAAGTTCTGCACCTTTCTATTAGATTTTGTACTTTTAATACCTCACCATTTACAAGATCTCTGCTTGCGGTCATTGAGTGGAACCATAAATTGTTTACATCCAACGATCTCCACTTTGCGGGTTTGTGGGATTATCCTTTGGAGCGAAAGATTTTCCTTCTGAGCAGAAAGGTTCAGCACTGGTCCATCATGCCTCTCCAAGCAGATCATTCTGAGCGTATGACATGGAGGAAGATGAGAGCAGAGGAGGATAACTCCCATTCGCCTTGTTATTGACAGAAGGACATTATCACTGCTCTGCAGGACCTGTCAGGACATGAAGGAGTATTCTCCCCGGGCACCAGACACCTGCTCTCCCCTCCACCATCCGCACCTTCCCTCTCCTGGGGGCGCTGACCGCGGTGCTGAATCACCAAGACCCAGCGACTATGGAGGAGAGACACTGATGACGGAGCAGGGGACCCCTACACCCACCACTCACATGCATTGTCATTGGTATGACACAAAATTGGTGTCAAATCCCACACCGAGCGATGTAATAATGTTCAGACTATGGAAGATGTTCGTGAATTGCAAGCGGATATAAACACTGAGTGTTCGGGCGTCCACTTGGCAAATGAAGTTTAATGTAGATAAATGTAAAGTTCTGCATCTGGGTACCAACAACCTGCAGCATCATATGTCCTAGGGGGAGCTACACTGGGAGTAATAATCTGCAGCATCATATGTCCTAGGGGGAGCTACACTGGGAGTAATAAATCTGCAGCATCATATGTCCTAGGGGGGGCTACACTGGGGGAGTCACTTGTGGAGAAGGATCTGGGTGTAATAATCTGCAGCATCATATGTCCTAGGGGGAGCTACACTGGGAGTAATAATCTGCAGCATCATATGTCCTAGGGGGCGCTACACTGGGGGAGTCACTTGTGGAGAAGGATCTGGGTGTAATAATCTGCAGCATCATATGTCCTAGGGGGCGCTACCCTGGGGGAGTCACTTGTTGAGAAGGATCTGGGTGTAATAATCTGCAGCATCATATGTCCCTAGGGGGGCTACACTGGGGGAGTCACTTGTAGAGAAGGATCTGGGTGTAATAATCTGCAGCATCATATGTCCTAGGGGGCGCTACACTGGGGGAGTCACTTGTAGAGAAGGATCTGGGTGTAATAATCTGCAGCATCATATGTCCTAGGGGGCGCTACACTGGGGGAGTCACTTGTAGAGAAGGATCTGGGTGTAATAATCTGCAGCATCATATGTCCTAGGGGGAGCTACACTGGGGGAGTCACTTGTAGAGAAGGATCTGGGTGTAATAATCTGCAGCATCATATGTCCTAGGGGGGCTACACTGGGGGAGTCACTTGTAGAGAAGGATCTGGGTGTAATAATCTGCAGCATCATATGTCCTAGGGGGAGCTACACTGGGAGTAATAATCTGCAGCATCATATGTCCTAGGGGGCGCTACACTGGGGGAGTCACTTGTGGAGAAGGATCTGGGTGTAATAATCTGCAGCATCATATGTCCTAGGGGGAGCTACACTGGGGGAGTCACTTGTTGAGAAGGATCTGGGTGTAATAATCTGCAGCATCATATGTCCTAGGGGGGGCTACACTGGGGGAGTCACTTGTGGAGAAGGATCTGGGTGTAATAATCTGCAGCATCATATGTCCTAGGGGGAGCTACACTGGGAGTAATAATCTGCAGCATCATATGTCCTAGGGGGCGCTACACTGGGGGAGTCACTTGTGGAGAAGGATCTGGGTGTAATAATCTGCAGCATCATATGTCCTAGGGGGAGCTACACTGGGGGAGTCACTTGTTGAGAAGGATCTGGGTGTAATAATCTGCAGCATCATATGTCCTAGGGGGCGCTACACTGGGGGAGTCACTTGTTGAGAAGGATCTGGGTGTAATAATCTGCAGCATCATATGTCCTAGGGGGCGCTACACTGGGGGAGTCACTTGTAGAGAAGGATCTGGGTGTAATAATCTGCAGCATCATATGTCCTAGGGGGGCTACACTGGGGGAGTCACTTGTTGAGAAGGATCTGGGTGTAATAATCTGCAGGCATCATATGTCCTAGGGGGAGCTACACTGGGGGAGTCACTTGTAGAGAAGGATCTGGGTGTAATAATCTGCAGCATCATATGTCCTAGGGGGCGCTACACTGGGGGAGTCACTTGTTGAGAAGGATCTGGGTGTAATAATCTGCAGCATCATATGTCCTAGGGGGAGCTACACTGGGGGAGTTACTTGTAGAGAAGGATCTGGGTGTAATAATCTGCAGCATCATATGTCCTAGGGGGCGCTACACTGGGGGAGTCACTTGTTGAGAAGGATCTGGGTGTAATAATCTGCAGCATCATATGTCCTAGGGGGCGCTACACTGGGGGAGTCACTTGTGGAGAAGGATCTGGGTGTAATAATCTGCAGCATCATATGTCCTAGGGGGAGCTACACTGGGGGAGTCACTTGTAGAGAAGGATCTGGGTGTAATAATCTGCAGCATCATATGTCCTAGGGGGGCTACACTGGGGGAGTCACTTGTTGAGAAGGATCTGGGTGTAATAATCTGCAGCATCATATGTCCTAGGGGGGCTACACTGGGGGAGTCACTTGTGGAGAAGGATCTGGGTGTAATAATCTGCAGCGTCATATGTCCTAGGGGGCGCTACACTGGGGGAGTCACTTGTTGAGAAGGATCTGGGTGTAATAATCTGCAGCATGATATGTCCTAGGGGGAGCTACACTGGGGGAGTCACTTGTAGAGAAGGATCTGGGTGTAATAATCTGCAGCATCATATGTCCTAGGGGGCGCTACACTGGGGGAGTCACTTGTAGAGAAGGATCTGGGTGTAATAATCTGCAGGCATTATATGTCCTAGGGGGGCTACACTGGGGGAGTCACTTGTGGAGAAGGATCTGGGTGTAATAATCTGCAGCATCATATGTCCTAGGGGGCGCTACACTGGGGGAGTCACTTGTTGAGAAGGATCTGGGTGTAATAATCTGCAGCATCATATGTCCTAGGGGGGCTACACTGGGGGAGTCACTTGTGGAGAAGGATCTGGGTGTAATAATCTGCAGCATCATATGTCCTAGGGGGAGCTACACTGGGGGAGTCACTTGTAGAGAAGGATCTGGGTGTAATAATCTGCAGCATCATATGTCCTAGGGGCCGCTACACTGGGGGAGTCACTTGTTGAGAAGGATCTGGGTGTAATAATCTGCAGCATCATATGTCCTAGGGGGGCTACACTGGGGGAGTCACTTGTTGAGAAGGATCTGAGTGTAATAATCTGCAGCATCATATGTCCTAGGGGGAGCTACACTGGGGGAGTCACTTGTTGAGAAGGATCTGGGTGTAATAATCTGCAGCATCATATGTCCTAGGGGGGGCTACACTGGGGGAGTCACTTGTTGAGAAGGATCTGGGTGTAATAATCTGCAGCATCATATGTCCTAGGGGGAGCTACACTGGGGGAGTCACTTGTTGAGAAGGATCTGGGTGTAATAATCTGCAGCATCATATGTCCTAGGGGGGGCTACACTGGGGGAGTCACTTGTTGAGAAGGATCTGGGTGTAATAATCTGCAGCATCATATGTCCTAGGGGGAGCTACACTGGGGGAGTCACTTGTAGAGAAGGATCTGGGTGTAATAATCTGCAGCATCATATGTCCTAGGGGGCTACACTGGCGGAGTCACTTGTTGAGAAGGATCTGGGTGTAATAATCTGCAGCATCATATGTCCTAGGGGGGGCTACACTGGGGGAGTCACTTGTAGAGAAGGATCTGGGTGTAATAATCTGCAGCATCATATGTCCTAGGGGGGCTACACTGCGGGAGTCACTTGTAGAGAAGGATCTGGGTGTAATAATCTGCAGCATCATATGTCCTAGGGGGGCTACACTGGGGGAGTCACTTGTTGAGAAGGATCTGGGTGTAATAATCTGCAGCATCATATGTCCTAGGGGGCGCTACACTGGGGAGTCACTTGTAGAGAAGGATCTGGGTGTAATAATCTGCAGCATCATATGTCCTAGGGGGGCTACACTGGGGGAGTCACTTGTTGAGAAGGATCTGGGTGTAATAATCTGCAGCATCATATGTCCTAGGGGGGGCTACATTGGGGGAGTCACTTGTAGAGAAGGATCTGGGTGTAATAATCTGCAGCATCATATGTCCTAGGGGGAGCTACACTGGGGGAGTCACTTGTAGAGAAGGATCTGGGTGTAATAATCTGCAGCATCATATGTCCTAGGGGGGCTACACTGGGGGAGTCACTTGTAGAGAAGGATCTGGGTGTAATAATCTGCAGCATCATATGTCCTAGGGGGAGCTACACTGGGAGTAATAATCTGCAGCATCATATGTCCTAGGGGGCGCTACACTGGGGGAGTCACTTGTGGAGAAGGATCTGGGTGTAATAATCTGCAGCATCATATGTCCTAGGGGGAGCTACACTGGGGGAGTCACTTGTTGAGAAGGATCTGGGTGTAATAATCTGCAGCATCATATGTCCTAGGGGGGGCTACACTGGGGGAGTCACTTGTGGAGAAGGATCTGGGTGTAATAATCTGCAGCATCATATGTCCTAGGGGGAGCTACACTGGGAGTAATAATCTGCAGCATCATATGTCCTAGGGGGCGCTACACTGGGGGAGTCACTTGTGGAGAAGGATCTGGGTGTAATAATCTGCAGCATCATATGTCCTAGGGGGAGCTACACTGGGGGAGTCACTTGTTGAGAAGGATCTGGGTGTAATAATCTGCAGCATCATATGTCCTAGGGGGCGCTACACTGGGGGAGTCACTTGTTGAGAAGGATCTGGGTGTAATAATCTGCAGCATCATATGTCCTAGGGGGCGCTACACTGGGGAGTCACTTGTAGAGAAGGATCTGGGTGTAATAATCTGCAGCATCATATGTCCTAGGGGGGCTACACTGGGGGAGTCACTTGTTGAGAAGGATCTGGGTGTAATAATCTGCAGGCATCATATGTCCTAGGGGGAGCTACACTGGGGGAGTCACTTGTAGAGAAGGATCTGGGTGTAATAATCTGCAGCATCATATGTCCTAGGGGGCGCTACACTGGGGGAGTCACTTGTTGAGAAGGATCTGGGTGTAATAATCTGCAGCATCATATGTCCTAGGGGGAGCTACACTGGGGGAGTTACTTGTAGAGAAGGATCTGGGTGTAATAATCTGCAGCATCATATGTCCTAGGGGGCGCTACACTGGGGGAGTCACTTGTTGAGAAGGATCTGGGTGTAATAATCTGCAGCATCATATGTCCTAGGGGGCGCTACACTGGGGGAGTCACTTGTGGAGAAGGATCTGGGTGTAATAATCTGCAGCATCATATGTCCTAGGGGGAGCTACACTGGGGGAGTCACTTGTAGAGAAGGATCTGGGTGTAATAATCTGCAGCATCATATGTCCTAGGGGGGCTACACTGGGGGAGTCACTTGTTGAGAAGGATCTGGGTGTAATAATCTGCAGCATCATATGTCCTAGGGGGCGCTACACTGGGGGAGTCACTTGTAGAGAAGGATCTGGGTGTAATAATCTGCAGCATCATATGTCCTAGGGGGCGCTACACTGGGGGAGTCACTTGTGGAGAAGGATCTGGGTGTAATAATCTGCAGCGTCATATGTCCTAGGGGGCGCTACACTGGGGGAGTCACTTGTTGAGAAGGATCTGGGTGTAATAATCTGCAGCATGATATGTCCTAGGGGGAGCTACACTGGGGGAGTCACTTGTTGAGAAGGATCGGGGTGTAATAATCTGCAGTATCATATGTCCTAGGGGGCGCTACACTGGGGGAGTCACTTGTTGAGAAGGATCTGGGTGTAATAATCTGCAGCATCATATGTCCTAGGGGGGCTACACTGGGGGAGTCACTTGTAGAGAAGGATCTGGGTGTAATAATCTGCAGCATCATATGTCCTAGGGGGCGCTACACTGGGGGAGTCACTTGTAGAGAAGGATCTGGGTGTAATAATCTGCAGGCATTATATGTCCTAGGGGGGCTACACTGGGGGAGTCACTTGTGGAGAAGGATCTGGGTGTAATAATCTGCAGCATCATATGTCCTAGGGGGAGCTACACTGGGGGAGTCACTTGTAGAGAAGGATCTGGGTGTAATAATCTGCAGCATCATATGTCCTAGGGGGGCTACACTGGGGGAGTCACTTGTTGAGAAGGATCTGAGTGTAATAATCTGCAGCATCATATGTCCTAGGGGGGGCTACACTGGGGGAGTCACTTGTTGAGAAGGATCTGGGTGTAATAATCTGCAGCATCATATGTCCTAGGGGGGGCTACACTGGGGGAGTCACTTGTTGAGAAGGATCTGGGTGTAATAATCTGCAGCATCATATGTCCTAGGGGGAGCTACACTGGGGAGTCACTTGTTGAGAAGGATCTGGGTGTAATAATCTGCAGCATCATATGTCCTAGGGGGGGCTACACTGGGGGAGTCACTTGTTGAGAAGGATCTGGGTGTAATAATCTGCAGCATCATATGTCCTAGGGGGAGCTACACTGGGGGAGTCACTTGTAGAGAAGGATCTGGGTGTAATAATCTGCAGCATCATATGTCCTAGGGGGGCTACACTGGCGGAGTCACTTGTTGAGAAGGATCTGGGTGTAATAATCTGCAGCATCATATGTCCTAGGGGGGGCTACACTGGGGGAGTCACTTGTAGAGAAGGATCTGGGTGTAATAATCTGCAGCATCATATGTCCTAGGGGGGCTACACTGGGGGAGTCACTTGTTGAGAAGGATCTGGGTGTAATAATCTGCAGCATCATATGTCCTAGGGGGGCTACACTGGGGCAGTCACTTGTAGAGAAGGATCTGGGTGTAATAATCTGCAGCATCATATGTCCTAGGGGGAGCTACACTGGGGGAGTCACTTGTAGAGAAGGATCTGGGTGTAATAATCTGCAGCATCATATGTCCTAGTGGGAGCTACACTGGGGGAGTCACTTGTAGAGAAGGATCTGGGTGTAATAATCTGCAGCATCATATGTCCTAGGGGGGCTACACTGGGGGAGTCACTTGTAGAGAAGGATCTGGGTGTAATAATCTGCAGCATCATATGTCCTAGGGGGGGGCTACACTGCGGGAGTCACTTGTAGAGAAGGATCTGGGTGTAATAATCTGCAGCATCATATGTCCTAGGGGGGCTACACTGGGGGAGTCACTTGTTGAGAAGGATCTGGGTGTAATAATCTGCAGCATCATATGTCCTAGGGGGCGCTACACTGGGGAGTCACTTGTAGAGAAGGATCTGGGTGTAATAATCTGCAGCATCATATGTCCTAGGGGGGCTACACTGGGGGAGTCACTTGTTGAGAAGGATCTGGGTGTAATAATCTGCAGCATCATATGTCCTAGGGGGGGCTACACTGGGGGAGTCACTTGTTGAGAAGGATCTGGGTGTAATAATCTGCAGCATCATATGTCCTAGGGGGGGCTACACTGGGGGAGTCACTTGTAGAGAAGGATCTGGGTGTAATAATCTGCAGCATCATATGTCCTAGGGGGCGCTACACTGGGGGAGTCACTTGTTGAGAAGGATCTGGGTGTAATAATCTGCAGCATCATATGTCCTAGGGGGGGCTACACTGGGGGAGTCACTTGTAGAGAAGGATCTGGGTGTAATAATCTGCAGGCATCATATGTCCTAGGGGGGCTACACTGGGGGAGTCACTTGTAGAGAAGGATCTGGGTGTAATAATCTGCAGGGATCATATGTCCTAGGGGGCGCTACACTGGGGGAGTCACTTGTTGAGAAGGATCTGGGTGTAATAATCTGCAGCATCATATGTCCTAGGGGGGGCTACACTGGGGGAGTCACTTGTGGAGAAGGATCTGGGTGTAATAATCTGCAGCATCATATGTCCTAGGGGAGCTACACTGGGGGAGTCACTTGTAGAGAAGGATCTGGGTGTAATAATCTGCAGCATCATATGTCCTAGGGGGGCTACACTGGGGGAGTCACTTGTTGAGAAGGATCTGGGTGTAATAATCTGCAGCATCATATGTCCTAGGGGGGGCTACACTGGGGGAGTCACTTGTAGAGAAGGATCTGGGTGTAATAATCTGCAGGTATCATATGTCCTAGGGGGGCTACACTGGGGGAGTCACTTGTTGAGAAGGATCTGGGTGTAATAATCTGCAGCATCATATGTCCTAGGGGGCGCTACACTGGGGGAGTCACTTGTTGAGAAGGATCTGGGTGTAATAATCTGCAGCATCATATGTCCTAGGGGGAGCTACACTGGGGGAGTCACTTGTAGAGAAGGATCTGGGTGTATAATCTGCAGCATCATATGTCCTAGGGGAGCTACACTGGGGGAGTCACTTGTGGAGAAGGATCTGGGTGTAATAATCTGCAGCATCATATGTCCTAGGGGGCGCTACACTGGGGGAGTCACTTGTTGAGAAGGATCTGGGTGTAATAATCTGCAGCATCATATGTCCTAGGGGGCTACACTGGGGGAGTCACTTGTAGAGAAGGATCTGGGTGTAATAATCTGCAGCATCATATGTCCTAGGGGAGCTACACTGTGGGAGTCACTTGTAGAGAAGGATCTGGGTGTAATAATCTGCAGCATCATATGTCCTAGGGGCGCTACACTGGGGGAGTCACTTGTTGAGAAGGATCTGGGTGTAATAATCTGCAGCATCATATGTCCTAGGGGGAGCTACACTGGGGGAGTCACTTGTAGAGAAGGATCTGGGTGTAATAATCTGCAGCATCATATGTCCTAGGGGCGCTACACTGGGGGAGTCACTTGTAGAGAAGGATCTGGGTGTAATAATCTGCAGCATCATATGTCCTAGGGGGCGCTACACTGGGGGAGTCACTTGTTGAGAAGGATCTGGGTGTAATAATCTGCAGGCATCATATGTCCTAGGGGGCGCTACACTGGGGGAGTCACTTGTAGAGAAGGATCCGGGTGTAATAATCTGCAGCATCATATGTCCTAGGGGGCGCTACACTGGGGGAGTCACTTGTTGAGAAGGATCTGGGTGTAATAATCTGCAGCATCATATGTCCTAGGGGGCGCTACACTGGGGGAGTCACTTGTAGAGAAGGATCTGGGTGTAATAATCTGCAGCATCATATGTCCTAGGGGGGCTACACTGGGGGAGTCACTTGTTGAGAAGGATCTGGGTGTAATAATCTGCAGCATCATATGTCCTAGGGGGCGCTACACTGGGGGAGTCACTTGTTGAGAAGGATCTGGGTGTAATAATCTGCAGGCATCATATGTCCTAGGGGGCGCTACACTGGGGGAGTCACTTGTAGAGAAGGATCTGGGTGTAATAATCTGCAGCATCATATGTCCTAGGGGGCGCTACACTGGGGGAGTCACTTGTGGAGAAGGATCTGGGTGTAATAATCTGCAGCATCATATGTCCTAGGGGGCGCTACACTGGGGAGTCACTTGTAGAGAAGGATCTGGGTGTAATAATCTGCAGCATCATATGTCCTAGGGGGAGCTACACTGGGGGAGTCACTTGTTGAGAAGGATATGGGTGTAATAATCTGCAGCATCATATGTCCTGGGGGAGCTACACTGGGGGAGTCACTTGTGGAGAAGGATCTGGGTGTAATAATCTGCAGCATCATATGTCCTAGGGGGCGCTACACTGGGGGAGTCACTTGTTGAGAAGGATCTGGGTGTAATAATCTGCAGCATCTTATGTCCTAGGGGGAGCTACACTGGGGGAGTCACTTGTAGAGAAGGATCTGGGTGTAATAATCTGCAGCATCATATGTCCTAGGGGGGCTACACTGGGGGAGTCACTTGTAGAGAAGGATCTGGGTGTAATAATCTGCAGCATCATATGTCCTAGGGGGGGGGCTACACTGGGGGAGTCACTTGTGGAGAAGGATCTGAGTGTAATAATCTGCAGCATCATATGTCCTAGGGGAGCTACACTGGGGGAGTCACTTGTAGAGAAGGATCGGGGTGTAATAATCTGCAGCGTCATATGTCCTAGGGGGAGCTACACTGGGGGAGTCACTTGTAGAGAAGGATCTGAGTGTAATAATCTGCAGCATCATATGTCCTAGGGGGGCTACACTGGGGGAGTCACTTGTGGAGAAGGATCTGGGTGTAATAATCTGCAGCATCATATGTCCTAGGGGGCGCTACACTGGGGGAGTCACTTGTGGAGAAGGATCTGAGTGTAATAATCTGCAGCATCATATGTCCTAGGGGGCGCTACACTGGGGGAGTCACTTGTAGAGAAGGATCTGGGTGTAATAATGTGAAGGATGATTTATTTGCTTATATTCTCTGTATGAAATTACATTGTGAATTATCAAGCAGGAGGCCGAATTACTAAGATATGTATTATGTGAAAGTGATGATAATGTTTAAATGATTTAGTTTCGTGCAGCAGCCATCTTGTCTGGAGTTCCCATCTTGGTTTTATTGTAGTGAATAGAAAAGTCATTGTTCCTTTAATACAAGTAATGTTGATTTCGTATGTTTTATCTTTGACCTTGGTTCCCATGCGAAGATGGAGATGGGAGTGAGATGGGGGGATGGCAAGTATGCGTGAGGGAAGGTCTCCCCCCATCTCCACGAGGACATTCTGTCCAAAAGAGAGATAAGAAACCTGTAAACATAATGTGTGAAGAATTATAATGATGTATTTTATTGTATGCTTTTTACTGAATAACAAATATTGTTACATTGTCTCTGATTGGTTTACCTCAAGCCTACACCCCTTCTGAATTTCAGTTTAACAGTTTGAGTTTGGTAATAAATCCTTCAGATGAGAATTTTGAACATTTCAGCGTGTCTGTGTGTTTTCTTCTCGTCTCTCGATATATATCGGTGAAATATCCTAATTAGGATTCTGACTAATGGAGTCTGGCCTTGAGAGTCTGTTGGGACTCGTATAAATTTCAGTCTAATATATTTTGAGCGATGGATTTCCACGACAGTAATGGTGCCGATAAAACCCAGGAAGATTGCACGTCTGATAAGCTGTCACTGGAGAGGTCTGGCTTTGCATCTGTGAATTACAAAAAACCGCGGTAGGTAAGGAGCTTATTCTTACACCATTCACACATGTATTGCGTAAGCCTTGGAATCCAGCTGTCAGAACGTCACTTCTATGGACGAGACTCCTTAGTCAGTGGGTTGCAAGATGGATCCAAAAAGGTATGTTGAAGCTTTTTGTGTGATGAAGGATTGCAGGTGTGTACGTGATCTTAAACTGTTGATATGAAAGACATGAGAGAATTTTTGCCAGCAAATACATAGTTAACCAGGAAAAATTGTGAGAAGCCTTTGGAATGCAGTGACGTAGCGCATGGCAGAGAGAAGTCGTAACTCACATGTGAAGTATTTGAAATGCAAAGAGTTGTTTTGGACTGTGAGGAAAAAACAAAACTTCTGCTTGCTGCTTTGTTGTAGCGTTATTTGTTATTTAGTTGTGTAAAATTGTTGAGGATTAATAGTTGTTCTGTTACCCGTTTGTCTGGGATTATAGTTGGGAGGTATTGACTGTTTGTAGGTGAGATAGTTGTGAGTAATATCATGTAGTACCACAGGGGCTTCAATGGTTAAGTCCTGATAATGTAGAATCCAGTGCAAGGAGAAGCAATTGTGTCTATATTGAATTTGCACTAAATACCATTACCCAGTGCAACAGGGAAAACTTTGAATACTGTATTAGAAAATCATTTATATTTTCCTAACGCATTGCCAGCCAGTGATATTGTGTGTAAGGGTCCATAAACCAGTTGTATGCATTGCCAGACTGGCATAAGGTGGGAATCAGTACAGACTGATTTCTAGCACATGATAATCCGGCATATACACTTTGATGTAAAATAACATCCAAGTAATTAAGTCTGTAGTAGTATAACATCAGACCGCTGGATTGAATACCGTTGTAATATAACATCCTGTATTCATTGAATGACCCTGACACTTATCCCAGGTGCCACCTGTGTCGTAGTAGTAATTACAGTGAAGGACATTGGTATTGGCTCAGACCCATAGCACGTAAAGAAATTATCACCAACCTAGATAACAACCCCCTAAACTACAACCCACAGAGTGAACGGCTGAGCGGGGAGGATAATATATATATGTTACCAAATATAATTTGCATGTGAAACCATTGCAAAGTGCTAGAGGAAAGAGTTTGGGATATATGTTACATCATGGGCTCTATGAACTGAAAGACACACCCCGGCAGCAAGTGTTCTGCATAAGTGAAGTGTTACCAACTCCTGCTTGAATCAATGGAGTTTCATGAATGTCGATTGTGTTGAAGAATTTGCTCTTGTAATTGTTGATTGGCAGCATTTTGTCTGTTCTTGATGTTCAATCCAGTGAGGGATCAGAGGATCCTACTGCTAGAATGTCTGGAGGAACGACTTGTGATATCGTATTGGTAAGACAGTCTAGGAGATAGACTGGTCTGAGATATCTGTC
The DNA here is from genome assembly GCF_050947455.1 of Rhinoderma darwinii. Taxonomy (NCBI): domain Eukaryota; kingdom Metazoa; phylum Chordata; class Amphibia; order Anura; family Rhinodermatidae; genus Rhinoderma; species Rhinoderma darwinii. The sequence goes on from NW_027463992.1 coordinate 45,580, forward strand.
GGCAAACGTGGCCTGTTTGCCTGGAGGTGGGGGATTTACCGGAAATCACCCTACTGCTCTCCGACCATGGGGTCAGGAGGAAGTTGGACAAAGATGCTTTGGGGCACTGGTCCCGGCCAACATTAGAATGAGCAAAAGGAGCTGGGGCTTTAATTATAAAGTATGTGAAGGCAAAATAACACACTGAAAAAAATTGTTGAAAAGGCTGGCAGCCGTAAGAAGGATGTTTGCATGTGAGAAAGAACAATTTAAATACAGGTGTAAATTTTCATTGGAAGAGTGAAGAAAACGGAGCAGCCAGGTACATTGCAGTGACTAACGTGGGTCAGAACGGGGGGAGTGTAATGTGTGATTTGATGAAACATCTGTGTGATGTGTGCAATGTAACATGTGTGATGTGATGAAACATCTGTGTGATGTGTGTAATGTAACATGTGTGATGTGATGAGACATCTGTGTGATGTGTGTAATGTAACATGTCTGAAATTTGAAACTAATGGCCACAATAAAAGCAGAACTATATTGTATGTTTCCTATTTTTAACAGCAGTAATGTCTAAAAATGTTAGTGTTTTGTGTATGGGGTTAAAATCAGTTCTACTTTTTTTTTCATTTTTTTATGGAACGTGTTTTATTTTCGCGCAGCGCAGTCGTCTGAACTACACCAAGCGAGAAAAATATTACAGCCGGCTGGATCTGTTTGTAAAAAGATAAAAGCTATACTGCAGATTAATGTGTTATAATGTGATAAGATTTAATGTTGGAATGTTTTAATGTTAATTCAAATGTATTAAACTACAGATATTGTGAGACACGGGGTCTTGAACATGTATGTGCCCCCTCTGTTCCCTATTCTTATGTACAGCTTATTGGTTTGCAGTAATTAATATTACCAGATATATTATTTTCTGTGTTATTGAATAACTAATTACAATTGTTTTGTTTTTGTTTTCACACATGAGGCACGTGCTATGGTGCGGCCTAAATGTTATTTTTTAAAAATGTGAGATGTTTTACAGGTAAATGGTTGCAGGTCATTTTAAAGATAAAATGTATTTTTGTCAGGAGAAAGTCATCTTTTTTTGTTCCAGGCTGTTGTGTATTACAGGGGGTTAAACTAGTGCTCCCCCGATAGAGTGCCTAATCTCATTATGTTAATATGTAGTTTTGAACCCTGCTACATTACTTTCGCAGAGTCCAAATAGGAGGGAATGTTGAAGGGACTGATCAGGTAGTTTTTGTTTTTTGTTCTCCTTTTTACAGGCAATTTTATGACCCCTTCACAGCCAGAGGGAGCTATGCCAAGCACTGCCCTATCCCAGTGGCTGAGAAAGGGTTGAAGATTTCCCAATGGTGAAGGGACTGATCAGGTAGTTTTGTTTTGTGTTTTATTTTGTTTTGAATTAATGAATTTGGTTCTAGGAGATCTACAAAATGTGTATGAGTTTCAAGGAGTAACCCAGATTAAATGTGTATGACAGTAACTTATATTTTGAGGTTTTTCTGTGTAGATGGTTCCAGATCCCCCTCCAGCCAATTTACACAGGAGGTGAGGTGACGTCACTCACAGATGAGTCTTTACAGATTTAGATGGGGAGAAGGCAAAACAAAAAAAATTGTTTGAATATTGTTTCTTTTATGCCAGATTTCAGTAACATATTTTGTTTGTTTTTGTATTAATCAGGTATTTACAGGACCTGGTGGGTGGGATTTACAAGTGTTCTGGATCATCAGATAAATGTGGAACAATAAAACTCCACCCTTTTGAAATGTTCTATCTATATGTGACATGGGTTTCCAATGTAAATTTGTAATGTAGACATACTTTATCATATACAGCATGTGTAGAACAGGATACGAGGCACAAGGTAAATTACCCAGAAACCACTCTCACCTTCTTGTTCATCTCAAGGAGCGGAGTTGGAGGTGCTCGCTGAGGCTGTAACCTGGCAGAAGGTAAGACGGCCGACATCTACACGGACTCTAGGTACGCTTTTGGCATCGCCCACAATTATGGGCCCATTGGTAGTAGGAACTTTATTGGATCATTGGGTAAGCCAATTGAGAGAGCAAGAGAAAACAGAACTGACAACAAGGGTATATGCAGCCAGGTATCAGTAAATTGGCTTGTCCCTGGATACAATAATGCCACCACTAGGTTTGTAGCAGCCGGCATGATGTGCACATGGCATGACATAGGTAAAACAGCAAAGGTACCTGTGAAAAGTGCAGCCCGGCCAGATTAACAGTCCCAGCGACTGCAGAACATACAACTACCCGAGGTAGAAGTGTATGACGCGGTGCTCGTGTGTGTAGACCTGTTCTCAGGGAGGCCTGAAGCCCGGCCTGTATTTTCCCCACTGCAGACGTTGTGTGTAAGTGACAGGGGAATAGTGTTATCCCAAGTATTGACCTGATGTTTGTACAATACGATATCAGCAGTTCTCCAGATGTTATTCCAAAGTTAGTTTGTTTAATAATTGTATTTAAGAAGTGTTGTGGGAATATTAAATACTGAAGTTAAGTTTTATGTAAAGTTCTGGATCAGCCTTAGCATTGGACTATTAGAGTCATGCGTCAGATAAAAGGTACAGAAGTGGAATATTCCCATTTGAAAACATTTTTAGTTATTTGTTTTTTGTCGTTGTTATTGTGAAAGGAAAATTCTGTGCAGTGTTTGTGTGTGTGTGTGTGTATATATATATATATATATATATATATAAAGAAGAAAAATGAGTTTGCATGTATCATTTCTAGTTATTGCTCAATGTGAACGTTTGATGTAAAGATGTTATTTGTTAATGTTTTTCTTCAAATTAATTATTTGATTAAGATCAATTAATGTTTATACAATGAAAAAGCTTGTTCTCCATAGGACGAGTCCAACTGGGAGCGGAAGGCGTGAGAACCAGATTCTAACAGAATGTGGACGGATAAGGGAACGTGAACCGGTAAGACCCAAGGCACTCTTGATGGCTTTTGCATTGATGGTGTATGACCTCACATATGCCCCAAGACTGCAAGGATCGATTTGGTGAGATCTAATTGGTATGTCCCAGGCTTTACAGCTGTTGCTGCTAAATTCTGTTAGAGCTGTTTGATTTGCCTACAGAACAGTCCTGGCAGACCGGTGCCAACCTTATCATACCCGCCTCCCACAAAGAGAACAGACCTTGAGAGGCCTCCCCATGCAATACAAATTAGAGTAAGAAAAATTGGTTTGTGACATTTGTCAGATAAACATGTGGAATCTATGTATATTTTGGTGAGCTGGAAATGTTCCAGGCAATCAGCTCAGATCAACGTACAAATCCTGCTGGAAAGCGTGACACCATATGAAATGTACCCAATAATTACACATCTTCTAGGTGCCCTGTCCATTGGAACAGAGAAGTTTTTCTTATATAAAAGGTGTTTGTTTGTTTGATTTAGTTTAAGGGCCTGACATTGTTATTGTATGTACTTAGAACAACTTTTATAGTACGTAGATGTTATCACCAGATTAGTAACAATTGACAAGGGTTGGGGTTCCCCAGAAAGTGCCAGTAAACATGAACTAAAAGATTTTTAATACGATGAACTCCATTACTGAGGTGCGGCAGGCGCAGCCGGAGCCAGTACAACGCGTTTGTCATGAACTGACGGCAGTGTCACAATTCCAAGCAGCCGCCCAGACAAGTAAGAAGACAGATGAGCGGAGGGTTTGTGGGGTCACAATAACACCCCACTAATCCGCCTACGTGGGATCTCACACCAGGCTCACAGCATGAGGTGTTGTGTATAGCCCGGTGACGTAAACTAAAAGAGACGGTGTCTGACAGATGAAAAGGACCAAATCAAGTCGTGATGACATCAGCAAAATTCCAAGTAAAGACCAAAGACCTGAGTGAATCCGTCAGCAGTATCAAGTGTTCTAATCAGAAGACAGGAGAAGAAGAGGACGATGATGTACATGACTTGTCGATACACTGGTGGGACCCCATACCCTAACCGGACATTGGTGATGGCATCATATTAGTTGTGGCCCTATTGATATATTGTTTGACTTTCATAATCATAATATATAATTTCTGTAATTTAATATGAGAAAAAGGGAGGTTTGTGAAGGATGATTTATTTGCTTATATTCTCTGTATGAAATTACATTGTGAATTATCAAGCAGGAGGCCGAATTACTAAGATATGTATTATGTGAAAGTGATGATAATGTTTAAATGATTTAGTTTCGTGCAGCAGCCATCTTGTCTGGAGTTCCCATCTTGGTTTTATTGTAGTGAATAGAAAAGTCATTGTTCCTTTAATACAAGTAATGTTGATTTCGTATGTTTTATCTTTGACCTTGGTTCCCATGCGAAGATGGAGATGGGAGTGAGATGGGGGGATGGCAAGTATGCGTGAGGGAAGGTCTCCCCCCATCTCCACGAGGACATTCTGTCCAAAAGAGAGATAAGAAACCTGTAAACATAATGTGTGAAGAATTATAATGATGTATTTTATTGTATGCTTTTTACTGAATAACAAATATTGTTACATTGTCTCTGATTGGTTTACCTCAAGCCTACACCCCTTCTGAATTTCAGTTTAACAGTTTGAGTTTGGTAATAAATCCTTCAGATGAGAATTTTGAACATTTCAGCGTGTCTGTGTGTTTTCTTCTCGTCTCTCGATATATATCGGTGAAATATCCTAATTAGGATTCTGACTAATGGAGTCTGGCCTTGAGAGTCTGTTGGGACTCGTATAAATTTCAGTCTAATATATTTTGAGCGATGGATTTCCACGACAATAATCTGCAGCATCATATGTCCTAGGGGGCGCTACACTGGGGGAGTCACTTGTAGAGAAGGATCTGAGTGTAATAATCTGCAGCATCATATGTCCTAGGGGGCGCTACACTGGGGGAGTCACTTGTAGAGAAGGATCGGGGTGTAATAATCTGCAGCATCATATGTCCTAGGGGGAGCTACACTGGGGGAGTCACTTGTAGAGAAGGATCTGGGTGTAATAATCTGCAGCATCATATGTCCTAGGGGGCGCTACACTGGGGGAGTCACTTGTAGAGAAGGATCACGGTGTAATAATCTGCAGCATCATATGTCCTAGGGGGCGCTACACTGGGGAGTCACTTGTAGAGAAGGATCTGGGTGTAATAATCTGCAGCATCATATGTCCTAGGGGGCGCTACACTGAGGGAGTCACTTGTTGAGAAGGATCTGGGTGTAATAATCTGCAGCATCATATGTCCTAGGGGGCGCTACACTGGGGGAGTCACTTGTAGAGAAGGATCTGGGTGTAATAATCTGCAGCATCATATGTCCTAGGGGGGGCTACACTGGGGAGTCACTTGTAGAGAAGGATCTGGGTGTAATAATCTGCAGCATCATATGTCCTAGGGGGCGCTACACTGGGGGAGTCACTTGTAGAGAAGGATCTGGGTGTAATAATCTGCAGCATCATATGTCCTAGGGGGCGCTACACTGAGAGAGTCACTTGTATAGAAGGATCTGGGTGTAATAATCTGCAGCATCATATGTCCTAGGGGGCGCTACACTGAGAGAGTCACTTGTATAGAAGGATCTGGGTGTAATAATCTGCAGCATCATATGTCCTAGGGGGCGCTACACTGGGGGAGTCACTTGTAGAGAAGGATCTGGGTGTAATAATCTGCAGCATCATATGTCCTAGGGGGAGCTACACTGGGGGAGTCACTTGTTGAGAAGGATCTGGGTGTAATAATCTGCAGCATCATATGTCCTAGGGGGCGCTACACTGGGGGAGTCACTTGTAGAGAAGGATCTGGGTGTAATAATCTGCAGCATCATATGTCCTAGGGGGAGCTACACTGGGGGAGTCACTTGTTGAGAAGGATCTGGGTGTAATAATCTGCAGCATCATATGTCCTAGGGGGCGCTACACTGGGGGAGTCACTTGTTGAGAAGGATCTGGGTGTAATAATCTGCAGCATCATATGTCCTAGGGGGCGCTACACTGGGGGAGTCACTTGTTGAGAAGGATCTGGGTGTAATAATCTGCAGCATCATATGTCCTAGGGGGCGCTACACTGGGGGAGTCACTTGTTGAGAAGGATCTGGGTGTAATAATCTGCAGGCATCATATGTCCTAGGGGGGGCTACACTGGGGGAGTCACTTGTGGAGAAGGATCTGGGTGTAATAATCTGCAGCATCATATGTCCTAGGGGGGCTACACTGGGGGAGTCACTTGTTGAGAAGGATCTGGGTGTAATAATCTGCAGCATCATATGTCCTAGGGGGCGCTACACTGGGGGAGTCACTTATAGAGAAGGATCTGGGTGTAATAATCTGCAGCATCATATGTCCTAGGGGGGGCTACACTGGGGGAGTCACTTGTGGAGAAGGATCTGGGTGTAATAATCTGCAGCATCATATGTCCTAGGGGGAGCTACACTGGGGGAGTCACTTGTGGAGAAGGATCTGGGTGTAATAATCTGCAGCATCATATGTCCTAGGGGGGCTACACTGGGGGAGTCACTTGTAGAGAAGGATCTGGGTGTAATAATCTGCAGAATCATATGTCCTAGGGGGCGCTACACTGGGGGAGTCACTTGTTGAGAAGGATCTGGGTGTAATAATCTGCAGCATCTTATGTCCTAGGGGGCGCTACACTGAGAGAGTCACTTGTATAGAAGGATCTGGGTGTAATAATCTGCAGCATCATATGTCCTAGGGGGGGCTACACTGGGGGAGTCACTTGTTGAGAAGGATCTCGGTGTAATAATCTGCAGCATCATATGTCCTAGGGGGCGCTACACTGGGGGAGTCACTTGTAGAGAAGGATCTGGGTGTAATAATCTGCAGCATCATATGTCCTAGGGGGGCTACACTGGGGGAGTCACTTGTAGAGAAGGATCTGGGTGTAATAATCTGCAGCATCATATGTCCTAGGGGGGGGGGCTACACTGGGGGAGTCACTTGTGGAGAAGGATCTGAGTGTAATAATCTGCAGCATCATATGTCCTAGGGGAGCTACACTGGGGGAGTCACTTGTAGAGAAGGATCGGGGTGTAATAATCTGCAGCGTCATATGTCCTAGGGGGAGCTACACTGGGGGAGTCACTTGTAGAGAAGGATCTGAGTGTAATAATCTGCAGCATCATATGTCCTAGGGGGGCTACACTGGGGGAGTCACTTGTGGAGAAGGATCTGGGTGTAATAATCTGCAGCATCATATGTCCTAGGGGGCGCTACACTGGGGGAGTCACTTGTGGAGAAGGATCTGAGTGTAATAATCTGCAGCATCATATGTCCTAGGGGGCGCTACACTGGGGGAGTCACTTGTAGAGAAGGATCTGGGTGTAATAATCTGCAGCATCATATGTCCTAGGGGGCGCTACACTGGGGGAGTCACTTGTAGAGAAGGATCTGAGTGTAATAATCTGCAGCATCATATGTCCTAGGGGGCGCTACACTGGGGGAGTCACTTGTAGAGAAGGATCGGGGTGTAATAATCTGCAGCATCATATGTCCTAGGGGGAGCTACACTGGGGGAGTCACTTGTAGAGAAGGATCTGGGTGTAATAATCTGCAGCATCATATGTCCTAGGGGGCGCTACACTGGGGGAGTCACTTGTAGAGAAGGATCACGGTGTAATAATCTGCAGCATCATATGTCCTAGGGGGCGCTACACTGGGGAGTCACTTGTAGAGAAGGATCTGGGTGTAATAATCTGCAGCATCATATGTCCTAGGGGGCGCTACACTGAGGGAGTCACTTGTTGAGAAGGATCTGGGTGTAATAATCTGCAGCATCATATGTCCTAGGGGGCGCTACACTGGGGGAGTCACTTGTAGAGAAGGATCTGGGTGTAATAATCTGCAGCATCATATGTCCTAGGGGGGGCTACACTGGGGAGTCACTTGTAGAGAAGGATCTGGGTGTAATAATCTGCAGCATCATATGTCCTAGGGGGCGCTACACTGGGGGAGACACTTGTTGAGAAGGATCTGGGTGTAATAATCTGCAGCATCATATGTCCTAGGGGGAGCTACACTGGGGGAGTCACTTGTTGAGAAGGATCTGGGTGTAATAATCTGCAGCATCATATGTCCTAGGGGGCGCTACACTGGGGGAGTCACTTGTAGAGAAGGATCTGGGTGTAATAATCTGCAGCATCATATGTCCTAGGGGGAGCTACACTGGGGGAGTCACTTGTTGAGAAGGATCTGGGTGTAATAATCTGCAGCATCATATGTCCTAGGGGGCGCTACACTGGGGGAGTCACTTGCTGAGAAGGATCTGGGTGTAATAATCTGCAGCATCATATGTCCTAGGGGGCGCTACACTGGGGGAGTCACTTGTTGAGAAGGATCTGGGTGTAATAATCTGCAGCATCATATGTCCTAGGGGGCGCTACACTGGGGGAGTCACTTGTTGAGAAGGATCTGGGTGTAATAATCTGCAGGCATCATATGTCCTAGGGGGGGCTACACTGGGGGAGTCACTTGTGGAGAAGGATCTGGGTGTAATAATCTGCAGCATCATATGTCCTAGGGGGGCTACACTGGGGGAGTCACTTGTTGAGAAGGATCTGGGTGTAATAATCTGCAGCATCATATGTCCTAGGGGGGGCTACACTGGGGGAGTCACTTGTTGAGAAGGATCTGGGTGTAATAATCTGCAGCATCATATGTCCTAGGGGGCGCTACACTGGGGGAGTCACTTATAGAGAAGGATCTGGGTGTAATAATCTGCAGCATCATATGTCCTAGGGGGGGCTACACTGGGGGAGTCACTTGTAGAGAAGGATCTGGGTGTAATAATCTGCAGCATCATATGTCCTAGGGGGGCTACACTGGGGGAGTCACTTGTAGAGAAGGATCTGGGTGTAATAATCTGCAGAATCATATGTCCTAGGGGGCGCTACACTGGGGGAGTCACTTGTTGAGAAGGATCTGGGTGTAATAATCTGCAGCATCATATGTCCTAGGGGGCGCTACACTGGGGGAGTCACTTGTGGAGAAGGATCTGGGTGTAATAATCTGCAGCATCATATGTCCTAGGGGGAGCTACACTGGGGGAGTCACTTGTAGAGAAGGATCTGGGTGTAATAATCTGCAGCATCATATGTCCTAGGGGGGCTACACTGGGGGAGTCACTTGTAGAGAAGGATCTGGGTGTAATAATCTGCAGCATCATATGTCCTAGGGGGGGGGGCTACACTGGGGGAGTCACTTGTGGAGAAGGATCTGAGTGTAATAATCTGCAGCATCATATGTCCTAGGGGAGCTACACTGGGGGAGTCACTTGTAGAGAAGGATCGGGGTGTAATAATCTGCAGCGTCATATGTCCTAGGGGGAGCTACACTGGGGGAGTCACTTGTAGAGAAGGATCTGAGTGTAATAATCTGCAGCATCATATGTCCTAGGGGGGCTACACTGGGGGAGTCACTTGTGGAGAAGGATCTGGGTGTAATAATCTGCAGCATCATATGTCCTAGGGGGCGCTACACTGGGGGAGTCACTTGTGGAGAAGGATCTGAGTGTAATAATCTGCAGCATCATATGTCCTAGGGGGCGCTACACTGGGGGAGTCACTTGTAGAGAAGGATCTGGGTGTAATAATCTGCAGCATCATATGTCCTAGGGGGCGCTACACTGGGGGAGTCACTTGTAGAGAAGGATCTGAGTGTAATAATCTGCAGCATCATATGTCCTAGGGGGCGCTACACTGGGGGAGTCACTTGTAGAGAAGGATCGGGGTGTAATAATCTGCAGCATCATATGTCCTAGGGGGAGCTACACTGGGGGAGTCACTTGTAGAGAAGGATCTGGGTGTAATAATCTGCAGCATCATATGTCCTAGGGGGCGCTACACTGGGGGAGTCACTTGTAGAGAAGGATCACGGTGTAATAATCTGCAGCATCATATGTCCTAGGGGGCGCTACACTGGGGAGTCACTTGTAGAGAAGGATCTGGGTGTAATAATCTGCAGCATCATATGTCCTAGGGGGCGCTACACTGAGGGAGTCACTTGTTGAGAAGGATCTGGGTGTAATAATCTGCAGCATCATATGTCCTAGGGGGCGCTACACTGGGGGAGTCACTTGTAGAGAAGGATCTGGGTGTAATAATCTGCAGCATCATATGTCCTAGGGGGGGCTACACTGGGGAGTCACTTGTAGAGAAGGATCTGGGTGTAATAATCTGCAGCATCATATGTCCTAGGGGGCGCTACACTGGGGGAGACACTTGTTGAGAAGGATCTGGGTGTAATAATCTGCAGCATCATATGTCCTAGGGGGAGCTACACTGGGGGAGTCACTTGTTGAGAAGGATCTGGGTGTAATAATCTGCAGCATCATATGTCCTAGGGGGCGCTACACTGGGGGAGTCACTTGTAGAGAAGGATCTGGGTGTAATAATCTGCAGCATCATATGTCCTAGGGGGAGCTACACTGGGGGAGTCACTTGTTGAGAAGGATCTGGGTGTAATAATCTGCAGCATCATATGTCCTAGGGGGCGCTACACTGGGGGAGTCACTTGCTGAGAAGGATCTGGGTGTAATAATCTGCAGCATCATATGTCCTAGGGGGCGCTACACTGGGGGAGTCACTTGTTGAGAAGGATCTGGGTGTAATAATCTGCAGCATCATATGTCCTAGGGGGCGTTACACTGGGGGAGTCTCTTGTTGAGAAGGATCTGGGTGTAATAATCTGCAGCATCATATGTCCTAGGGGGCGCTACACTGGGGGAGTCACTTGTTGAGAAGGATCTGGGTGTAATAATCTGCAGGCATCATATGTCCTAGGGGGGGCTACACTGGGGGAGTCACTTGTGGAGAAGGATCTGGGTGTAATAATCTGCAGCATCATATGTCCTAGGGGGGCTACACTGGGGGAGTCACTTGTTGAGAAGGATCTGGGTGTAATAATCTGCAGCATCATATGTCCTAGGGGGCGCTACACTGGGGGAGTCACTTATAGAGAAGGATCTGGGTGTAATAATCTGCAGCATCATATGTCCTAGGGGGGGCTACACTGGGGGAGTCACTTGTGGAGAAGGATCTGGGTGTAATAATCTGCAGCATCATATGTCCTAGGGGGAGCTACACTGGGGGAGTCACTTGTGGAGAAGGATCTGGGTGTAATAATCTGCAGCATCATATGTCCTAGGGGGGCTACACTGGGGGAGTCACTTGTAGAGAAGGATCTGGGTGTAATAATCTGCAGAATCATATGTCCTAGGGGGCGCTACACTGGGGGAGTCACTTGTTGAGAAGGATCTGGGTGTAATAATCTGCAGCATCATATGTCCTAGGGGGCGCTACACTGGGGGAGTCACTTGTGGAGAAGGATCTGGGTGTAATAATCTGCAGCATCATATGTCCTAGGGGGCGCTACACTGGGGAGTCACTTGTTGAGAAGGATCTGGGTGTAATAATCTGCAGCATCATATGTCCTAGGGGGCTCTACACTGGGGGAGTCACTTGTAGAGAAGGATCTGGGTGTAATAATCTGCAGCATCATATGTCCTAGGGGGAGCTACACTGGGGGAGTCACTTGTTGAGAAGGATCTGGGTGTAATAATCTGCAGCATCATATGTCCTAGGGGGGCTACACTGGGGGAGTCACTTGTAGAGAAGGATCTGGGTGTAATAATCTGCAGCATCATATGTCCTAGGGGGGCTACACTGGGGGAGTCACTTGTTGAGAAGGATCTGGGTGTAATAATCTGCAGCATCATATGTCCTAGGGGGGCTACACTGGGGGAGACACTTGTAGAGAAGGATCTGGGTGTAATAATCTGCAGCATCATATGTCCTAGGGGGAGCTACACTGGGGGAGTCACTTGTTGAGAAGGATCTGGGTGTAATAATCTGCAGCATCATATGTCCTAGGGGGCGCTACACTGGGGGAGTCACTTGTGGAGAAGGATCTGGGTGTAATAATCTGCAGCATCATATGTCCTAGGGGGGCTACACTGGGGGAGTCACTTGTAGAGAAGGATCTGGGTGTAATAATCTGCAGCATCATATGTCCTAGGGGGAGCTACACTGGGGGAGTCACTTGTTGAGAAGGATCTGGGTGTAATAATCTGCAGCATCATATGTCCTAGGGGGCGCTACACTGGGGGAGTCACTTGTTGAGAAGGATTTGGGTGTAATAATCTGCAGGCATCATATGTCCTAGGGGGGGCTACACTGGGGGAGTCACTTGTAGAGAAGGATCTGGGTGTAATAATCTGCAGGCATCATATGTCCTAGGGGGCGCTACACTGGGGGAGTCACTTGTAGAGAAGGATCTGGGTGTAATAATCTGCAGCATCATATGTCCTAGGGGGAGCTACACTGGGGGAGTCACTTGTTGAGAAGGATCTGGGTGTAATAATCTGCAGCATCATATGTCCTAGGGGGGCTACACTGGGGGAGTCACTTGTTGAGAAGGATCTGGGTGTAATAATCTGCAGCATCATATGTCCTAGGGGGGCTACACTGGGGGAGTCACTTGTTGAGAAGGATCTGGGTGTAATAATCTGCAGCATCATATGTCCTAGGGGGGCTACACTGGGGGAGTCACTTGTGGAGAAGGATCTGGGTGTAATAATCTGCAGCATCATATGTCCTAGGGGGGCTACACTGGGGGAGTCACTTGTGGAGAAGGATCTGGGTGTAATAATCTGCAGCATCATATGTCCTAGGGAGGGCTACACTGGGGGAGTCACTTGTTGAGAAGGATCTGGGTGTAATAATCTGCAGCATCATATGTCCTAGGGAGGGCTACACTGGGGGAGTCACTTGTTGAGAAGGGTCTGGGTGTAATAATCTGCAGCATCATATGTCCTAGGGGGCGCTACACTGGGGGAGTCACTTGTGGAGAAGGATCTGGGTGTAATAATCTGCAGGCATCATATGTCCTAGGGGGCACTACACTGGGGGAGTCACTTGTAGAGAAGGATCTGGGTGTAATAATCTGCATCATATGTCCTAGGGGGCGCTACACTGGGGGAGTCACTTGTAGAGAAGGATCTGGGTGTAATAATCTGCATCATATGTCCTAGGGGGCGCTACACTGGGGGAGTCACTTGTAGAGAAGGATCTGGGTGTAATAATCTGCAGCATCATATGTCCTAGGGGGCGCTACACTGGGGGAGTCACTTGTTGAGAAGGATCTGGGTGTAATAATCTGCAGCATCATATGTCCTAGGGGACGCTACACTGGGGGAGTCACTTGTAGAGAAGGATCTGGGTGTAATAATCTGCAGGCATCATATGTCCTAGGGGGAGCTACACTGGGGGAGTCACTTGTAGAGAAGGATCTGGGTGTAATAATCTGCAGGCATCATATGTCCTAGGGGGAGCTACACTGGGGGAGTCACTTGTAGAGAAGGATCTGGGTGTAATAATCTGCAGCATCATATGTCCTAGGGGGCGCTACACTGGGGGAGTCACTTGTAGAGAAGGATCTGGGTGTAATAATCTGCAGTATCATATGTCCTAGGGGAGCTACACTGGGGGAGACACTTGTTGAGAAGGATCTGGGTGTAATAATCTGCAGCATCATATGTCCTAGGGGGCGCTACACTGGGGGAGTCACTTGTAGAGAAGGATCTGGGTGTAATAATCTGCAGGCATCATATGTCCTAGGGGGAGCTACACTGGGGGAGTCACTTGTAGAGAAGGATCTGGGTGTAATAATCTGCAGCATCATATGTCCTAGGGGGCGCTACACTGGGGGAGTCACTTGTAGAGAAGGATCTGGGTGTAATAATCTGCAGTATCATATGTCCTAGGGGAGCTACACTGGGGGAGTCACTTGTAGAGAAGGATCTGGGTGTAATAATCTGCAGCATCATATGTCCTAGGGGGGCTACACTGGGGGAGTCACTTGTTGAGAAGGATCTGGGTGTAATAATCTGCAGCATCATATGTCCTGGGGGAGCTACACTGGGGGAGTCTCTTGTAGAGAAGGATCTGGGTGTAATAATCTGCAGGCATCATATGTCCTAGGGGGAGCTACACTGGGGGAGTCACTTGTTGAGAAGGATCTGGGTGTAATAATCTGCAGCATCATATGTCCTAGGGGGGGCTACACTGGGGGAGTCACTTGTTGAGAAGGATCTGGGTGTAATAATCTGCAGCATCATATGTCCTAGGGGGCGCTACACTGGGGGAGTCACTTGTAGAGAAGGATCTGGGTGTAATAATCTGCAGGCATCATATGTCCTAGGGGGAGCTACACTGGGGGAGTCACTTGTAGAGAAGGATCTGGGTGTAATAATCTGCAGCATCATATGTCCTAGGGGGCGCTACACTGGGGGAGTCACTTGTTGAGAAGGTTCTGGGTGTAATAATCTGCAGCATCATATGTCCTAGGGGGAGCTACACTGGGGGAGTCACTTGTAGAGAAGGATCTGGGTGTAATAATCTGCAGCATCATATGTCCTAGGGGGAGCTACACTGGGGGAGTCACTTGTTGAGAAGGATCTGGGTGTAATAATCTGCAGCATCATATGTCCTAAGGGGGCTACACTGGGGGAGTCACTTGTTGAGAAGGATCTGGGTGTAATAATCTGCAGCATCATATGTCCTAGGGGGCGTTACACTGGGGGAGTCTCTTGTAGAGAAGGATCTGGGTGTAATAATCTGCAGGCATCATATGTCCTAGTGGGCGCTACACTGGGGGAGTCTCTTGTAGAGGAGGATCTGGGTGTAATAATCTGCAACATCATATGTCCTAGGGGGGGGGCTACACTGGGGGAGTCACTTGTTGAGAAGGATCTGGGTGTAATAATCTGCAGCATCATATGTCCTAGGGCGGCTACACTGGGGGAGTCACTTGTTGAGAAGGATCTGGGTGTAATAATCTGCAGCATCATATGTCCTAGGGGGGCTACACTGGGGGAGTCACTTGTAGAGAAGGATCTGGGTGTAATAATCTGCAGCATCATATGTCCTAGGGGGGCTACACTGGGGGAGTCACTTGTAGAGAAGGATCTGGGTGTAATAATCTGCAGCATCATATGTCCTAGGGGGGGCTACACTGGGGGAGTCACTTGTTGAGAAGGATCTGGGTGTAATAATCTGCAGGCATCATATGTCCTAGGGGGGGCTACACTGGGGGAGTCACTTGTGGAGAAGGATCTGGGTGTAATAATCTGCAGCATCATATGTCCTAGGGGGAGCTACACTGGGGGAGTCACTTGTAGAGAAGGATCTGGGTGTAATAATCTGCAGCATCATATGTCCTAGGGGGCGCTACACTGGGGGAGTCACTTGTAGAGAAGGATCTGGGTGTAATAATCTGCAGCATCATATGTCCTAGGGGGCGCTATACTGGGGAGTCACTTGTAGAGAAGGATCTGGGTGTAATAATCTGCAGCATCATATGTCCTAGGGGGTGCTACACTGGGGAGTCACTTGTAGAGAAGGATCTGGGTGTAATAATCTGCAGCATCATATGTCCTAGGGGGAGCTACACTGGGGGAGTCACTTGTTGAGAAGGATCTGGGTGTAATAATCTGCAGCATCATATGTCCTAGGGGGGGCGACACTGGGGGAGTCACTTGTGGAGAAGGATCTGGGTGTAATAATCTGCAGGCATCATATGTCCTAGGGGGCGCTACACTGGGGGAGTCACTTGTTGAGAAGGATCTGGGTGTAATAATCTGCAGCATCATATGTCCTAGGGGGCGCTACACTGGGGGAGTCACTTGTATAGAAGGATCTGGGTGTAATAATCTGCAGCATCATATGTCCGAGGGGGGCTACACTGGGGGAGTCACTTGTTGAGAAGGATCTGGGTGTAATAATCTGCAGCATCATATGTCCTAGGGGAGCTACACTGGGGGAGTCACTTGTAGAGAAGGATCTGGGTGTAATAATCTGCAGCATCATATGTCCTAGGGGGCGCTACACTGGGGGAGTCACTTGTTGAGAAGGATCTGGGTGTAATAATCTGCAGCATCATATGTCCTAGGGGGCGCTACACTGGGGGAGTCACTTGTAGAGAAGGATCTGGGTGTAATAATCTGCAGGCATCATATGTCCTAGGGGGGCTACACTGGGGGAGTCACTTGTAGAGAAGGATCGGGGTGTAATAATCTGCAGCATCATATGTCCTAGGGAGGGCTACACTGGGGGAGTCACTTGTTGAGAAGGATCTGGGTGTAATAATCTGCAGTATCATATGTCCTAGGGGGCGCTACACTGGGGGAGTCTCTTGTAGAGAAGGATCTGGGTGTAATAATCTGCAGCATCATATGTCCTAGGGGGGCTACACTGGGGGAGTCACTTGTTGAGAAGGATCTGGGTGTAATAATCTGCAGCATCATATGTCCTAGGGGGCGCTACACTGGGGCAGTCACTTGTTGAGAAGGATCTGGGTGTAATAATCTGCAGCATCATATGTCCTAGGGGGAGCTACACTGGGGGAGTCACTTGTTGAGAAGGATCTGGGTGTAATAATCTGCAGCATCATATGTCCTAGGGGGGCTACACTGGGGGAGTCACTTGTTGAGAAGGATCTGAGTGTAATAATCTGCAGGCATCATATGTCCTAGGGGGCGCTACACTGGGGGAGTCACTTGTAGAGAAGGATCTGGGTGTAATAATCTGCAGCATCATATGTCCTAGGGGGCTCTACACTGGGGGAGTCACTTGTAGAGAAGGATCTGGGTGTAATAATCTGCAGCATCATATGTCCTAGGGGGGGGGGCTACACTGGGGGAGTCACTTGTAGAGAAGGATCTGGGTGTAATAATCTGCAGCATCATATGTCCTAGGGGGCACTACACTGGGGGAGTCACTTGTAGAGAAGGATCTGGGTGTAATAATCTGCAGCATCATATGTCCTAGGGGGCGCTACACTGGGGGAGTCACTTGTAGACAAGGATCTGGGTGTAATAATCTGCATCATATGTCCTAGGGGGCGCTACACTGGGGGAGTCACTTGTAGAGAAGGATCTGGGTGTAATAATCTGCAGCATCATATGTCCTAGGGGGGCTACACTGGGGGAGTCACTTGTTGAGAAGGATCTGGGTGTAATAATCTGCAGCATCATATGTCCTAGGGGACTCTACACTGGGGGAGTCACTTGTAGAGAAGGATCTGGGTGTAATAATCTGCAGCATCATATGTCCTAGGGGGCGCTACACTGGGGGAGTCACTTGTAGAGAAGGTTCTGGGTGTAATAATCTGCAGCATCATATGTCCTAGGGGGAGCTACACTGGGGGAGTCACTTGTGGAGAAGGATCTGGGTGTAATAATCTGCAGCATCATATGTCCTAGGGGGAGCTACACTGGGGGAGTCACTTGTTGAGAAGGATCTGGGTGTAATATCTGCAGGCATCATATGTCCTAGGGGGCGCTACACTGGGGGAGTCACTTGTTGAGAAGGATTTGGGTGTAATAATCTGCAGGCATCATATGTCCTAGGGGGGGCTACACTGGGGGAGTCACTTGTAGAGAAGGATCTGGGTGTAATAATCTGCAGCATCATATGTCCTAGGGGGGGGCTACACTGGGGGAGTCACTTGTTGAGAAGGATCTGGGTGTAATAATCTGCAGCATCATATGTCCTAGGGGGGCTACACTGGGGGAGTCACTTGTTGAGAAGGATCTGGGTGTAATAATCTGCAGCATCATATGTCCTAGGGGAGCTACACTGGGGGAGTCAATTGTTGAGAAGGATCTGGGTGTAATAATCTGCAGCATCATATGTCCTAGGGGGCGTTACACTGGGGGAGTCACTTGTAGAGGAGGATCTGGGTGTAATAATCTGCAGGCATCATATGTCCTAGGGGGCGCTACACTGGGGGAGTCTCTTGTAGAGGAGGATCTGGGTGTAATAATCTGCAACATCATATGTCCTAGGGGGGCTATACTGGGGGAGACACTTGTTGAGAAGGATCTGGGAGTAATAATCTGCAGCATCATATGTCCTAGGGGGCGCTACACTGGGGGAGTCACTTGTTGAGAAGGATCTGGGTGTAATAATCTGCAGCATCATATGTCCTAGGGGGAGCTACACTGGGGGAGTCACTTGTTGAGAAGGATCTGGGTGTAATAATCTGCAGCATCATATGTCCTAGGGGGCGCTACACTGGGGGAGTCACTTGTTGAGAAGGATCTGGGTGTAATAATCTGCAGCATCATATGTCCTAGGGGGAGCTACACTGGGGGAGTCACTTGTTGAGAAGGATCTGGGTGTAATAATCTGCAGCATCATATGTCCTAGGGGGCGCTACACTGGGGGAGTCACTTGTAGAGAAGGATCTGGGTGTAATAATCTGCAGCATCATATGTCCTAGGGGGGGCTACACTGGGGGAGTCACTTGTAGAGAAGGATCTGGGTGTAATAATCTGCAGCATCATATGTCCTAGGGGAGCTACACTGGGGGAGTCACTTGTAGAGAAGTATCTGGGTGTAATAATCTGCAGCATCATATGTCCTAGGGGGGCTACACTGGGGGAGTCACTTGTTGAGAAGGATCTGGGTGTAATAATCTGCAGCATCATATGTCCTAGGGGGGCTACACTGGGGGAGTCACTTGTTGAGAAGGATCTGGGTGTAATAATCTGCAGCATCATATGTCCTAGGGGGCGCTACACTGGGGGAGTCACTTGTAGAGAAGGATCTGGGTGTAATAATCTGCAGCATCATATGTCCTAGGGGGCGCTACACTGGGGGAGTCACTTGTAGAGAAGGATCTGGGTGTAATAATCTGCAGCATCATATGTCCTAGGGGGGCTACACTGGGGGAGTCACTTGTAGAGAAGGATCTGGGTGTAATAATCTGCAGCATCATATGTCCTAGGGGGAGCTACTCTGGGGGAGTCACTTGTTGAGAAGGATCTGGGTGTAATAATCTGCAGCATCATATGTCCTAGGGGGCGCTACACTGGGGGAGTCACTTGTAGAGAAGGATCTGGGTGTAATAATCTGCAGGCATCATATGTCCTAGGGGGCGCTACACTGGGGGAGTCACTTGTTGAGAAGGATCTGGGTGTAATAATCTGCAGCATCATATGTCCTAGGGGGGCTACACTGGGGGAGTCACTTGTTGAGAAGGATCTGGGTGTAATAATCTGCAGCATCATATGTCCTAGGGGGCGCTACACTGGGGGAGTCACTTGTTGAGAAGGATCTGGGTGTAATAATCTGCAGGCATCATATGTCCTAGGGGGGGCTACACTGGGGGAGTCACTTGTAGAGGAGGATCTGGGTGTAATAATCTGCAGCATCATATGTCCTAGGGGGGCTACACTGGGGGAGTCACTTGTTGAGAAGGATCTGGGTGTAATAATCTGCAGCATCATATGTCCTAGGGGCGCTACACTGGGGGAGTCACTTGTAGAGAAGGATCTGGGTGTAATAATCTGCAGCATCATATGTCCTAGGGGGCGCTACACTGGGGGAGTCACTTGTTGAGAAGGATCTGGGTGTAATAATCTGCAGCGTCATATGTCCTAGGGGGCGCTACACTGGGGGAGTCACTTGTTGAGAAGGATCTGGGTGTAATAATCTGCAGCATCATATGTCCTAGGGGGAGCTACACTGGGGGAGTCACTTGTTGAGAAGGATCTGGGTGTAATAATCTGCAGGCATCATATGTCCTAGGGGGAGCTACACTGGGGGAGTCACTTGTAGAGAAGGATCTGGGTGTAATAATCTGCAGGATCATATGTCCTAGGGGGCGCTACACTGGGGGAGTCACTTGTAGAGAAGGATCTGGGTGTAATAATCTGCAGGCATCATATGTCCTAGGGGGAGCTACACTGGGGGAGTCACTTGTTGAGAAGGATCTGGGTGTAATAATCTGCAGGCATCATATGTCCTAGGGGGAGCTACACTGGGGGAGTCACTTGTAGAGAAGGATCTGGGTGTAATAATCTGCAGGATCATATGTCCTAGGGGGAGCTACACTGGGGGAGTCACTTGTAGAGAAGGATCTGGGTGTAATAATCTGCAGCATCATATGTCCTAGGGGGGCTACACTGGGGGAGTCACTTGTAGAGAAGGATCTGGGTGTAATAATCTGCAGCATCATATGTCCTAGGGGGCGCTACACTGGGGGAGTCACTTGTGGAGAAGGATCTGGGTGTAATAATCTGCAGCATCATATGTCCTAGGGGGGGCTACACTGGGGGAGTCACTTGTTGAGAAGGATCTGGGTGTAATAATCTGCAGGCATCATATGTCCTAGGGGGAGCTACACTGGGGGAGTCACTTGTGGAGAAGGATCTGGGTGTAATAATCTGCAGCATCATATGTCCTAGGGGGGGCTACACTGGGGGAGTCACTTGTTGAGAAGGATCTGGGTGTAATAATCTGCAGCATCATATGTCCTAGGGGGCTACACTGGGGGAGTCACTTGTTGAGAAGGATCTGTGTGTAATAATCTGCAGCATCATATGTCCTAGGGGGAGCTACACTGGGGGAGTCACTTGTTGAGAAGGATCTGGGTGTAATAATCTGCAGCATCATATGTCCTAGGGGGCGCTACACTGGGGGAGTCACTTGTAGAGAAGGATCTGGGTGTAATAATCTGCAGCATCATATGTCCTAGGGGGGGCTACACTGGGGGAGTCACTTGTTGAGAAGGATCTGGGTGTAATAATCTGCAGCATCATATGTCCTAGGGGGAGCTACACTGGGGGAGTCACTTGTTGAGAAGGATCTGGGTGTAATAATCTGCAGCATCATATGTCCTAGGGGGGGCTACACTGGGGGAGTCACTTGTTGAGAAGGATCTGGGTGTAATAATCTGCAGCATCATATGTCCTAGGGGGAGCTACACTGGGGGAGTCACTTGTTGAGAAGGGTCTGGGTGTAATAATCTGCAGGTATCATATGTCCTAGGGGGGGCTACACTGGGGGAGTCACTTGTAGAGAAGGATCTGGGTGTAATAATCTGCAGCATCATATGTCCTAGGGGGAGCTACACTGGGGGAGTCACTTGTAGAGAAGGATCTGGGTGTAATAATCTGCAGCATCATATGTCCTAGGGGGAGCTACACTGGGGGAGTCACTTGTTGAGAAGGATCTGGGTGTAATAATCTGCAGCATCATATGTCCTAGGGGGCGTTACACTGGGGGAGTCTCTTGTAGAGAAGGATCTGGGTGTAATAATCTGCAGCATCATATGTCCTAGGGGGCGCTACACTGGGGGAGTCACTTGTGGAGAAGGATCTGGGTGTAATAATCTGCAGCATCATATGTCCTAGGGGGGCTACACTGGGGGAGTCACTTGTAGAGAAGGATCTGGGTGTAATAATCTGCAGCATCATATGTCCTAGGGGGAGCTACACTGGGGGAGTCACTTGTTGAGAAGGATCTGGGTGTAATAATCTGCAGAATCATATGTTCTAGGGGGGC
Source organism: Rhinoderma darwinii (assembly GCF_050947455.1). NCBI lineage: Eukaryota > Metazoa > Chordata > Amphibia > Anura > Rhinodermatidae > Rhinoderma > Rhinoderma darwinii. The sequence goes on from NW_027463992.1 coordinate 66,938, forward strand.
TACACTGGGGGAGTCACTTGTTGAGAAGGATCTGGGTGTAATAATCTGCAGAATCATATGTTCTAGGGGGGCTACACTGGGGGAGTCACTTGTGGAGAAGGATCTGGGTGTAATAATCTGCAGCATCATATGTCCTAGGGGGAGTTACACTGGGGGAGTCACTTGTTGAGAAGGATCTGGGTGTAATAATCTGCAGCATCATATGTCCTAGGGGGCGCTACACTGGGGGAGTCACTTGTTGAGAAGGATCTGGGTGTAATAATCTGCAGGCATCATATGTCCTAGGGGGAGCTACACTGGGGGAGTCACTTGTTGAGAAGGATCTGGGTGTAATAATCTGCAGCATCATATGTCCTAGGGGGGCTACACTGGGGGAGTCACTTGTTGAGAAGGATCTGGGTGTAATAATCTGCAGCATCATATGTCCTAGGGGGCGCTACACTGGGGGAGTCACTTGTTGAGAAGGATCTGGGTGTAATAATCTGCAGGTATCATATGTCCTAGGGGGAGCTACACTGGGGGAGTCACTTGTAGAGAAGGATCTGGGTGTAATAATCTGCAGCATCATATGTCCTAGGGGGAGCTACACTGGGGGAGTCACTTGTAGAGAAGGATCTGGGTGTAATAATCTGCAGCATCATATGTCCTAGGGGGCGCTACACTGGGGGAGTCACTTGTAGAGAAGGATCTGGGTGTAATAATCTGCAGCATCATATGTCCTAGGGGGAGCTACACTGGGGGAGTCACTTGTTGAGAAGGATCTGGGTGTAATAATCTGCAGCATCATATGTCCTGGGGGAGCTACACTGGGGGAGTCACTTGTGGAGAAGGATCTGGGTGTAATAATCTGCAGTATCATATGTCCTAGGGGGCGCTACACTGGGGGAGTCACTTGTAGAGAAGGATCTGGGTGTAATAATCTGCAGCATCATATGTCCTAGGGGGCGCTACACTGGGGGAGTCACTTGTTGAGAAGGATCTGGGTGTAATAATCTGCAGCATCATATGTCCTAGGGGGCGCTACACTGGGGGAGTCACTTGTTGAGAAGGATCTGGGTGTAATAATCTGCAGCGTCATATGTCCTAGGGGGGGCTACACTGGGGGTGTCACTTGTTGAGAAGGATCTGGGTGTAATAATCTGCAGCGTCATATGTCCTAGGGGGAGCTACACTGGGGGAGTCACTTGTAGAGAAGGATCTGGGTGTAATAATCTGCAGCATCATATGTCCTAGGGGGGCTACACTGAGAGAGTCACTTGTATAGAAGGATCTGGGTGTAATAATCTGCAGCATCATATGTCCTAGGGGGGGCTACACTGGGGGTGTCACTTGTTGAGAAGGATCTGGGTGTAATAATCTGCAGCATCATATGTCCTAGGGGGGCTACACTGGGGGAGTCACTTGTTGAGAAGGATCTGGGTGTAATAATCTGCAGCATCATATGTCCTAGGGGGCGCTACACTGGGGGAGTCACTTGTAGAGAAGGATCTGGGTGTAATAATCTGCAGCATCATATGTCCTAGGGGGGCTACACTGGGGGAGTCACTTGTGGAGAAGGATCTGGGTGTAATAATCTGCAGGCATCATATGTCCTAGGGGGCGCTACACTGGGGGAGTCACTTGTTGAGAAGGATCTGGGTGTAATAATCTGCAGCATCATATGTCCTAGGGGGCGCTACACTGGGGGAGTCACTTGTTGAGAAGGATCTGGGTGTAATAATCTGCAGCATCATATGTCCTAGGGGGCGCTACACTGGGGGAGTCACTTGTTGAGAAGGATCTGGGTGTAATAATCTGCAGCATCATATGTCCTAGGGGGCGCTACACTGGGGGAGTCACTTGTAGAGAAGGATCTGGGTGTAATAATCTGCAGCATCATATGTCCTAGGGGGAGCTACACTGGGGGAGTTACTTGTTGAGAAGTGTCCCGCATGTAATGTATATAAGTGTCCCGCATATAATGTATATAAGTGTCCCGCATATAATGTATATAAGTGTCCCGCATATAATGTATATAAGTGTCCCGCATATAATGTATATAAGCGTCCTGCATATAATGTATATAAGTGTCCCGCATATAATGTATAGAAGTGTCCCGCATATAATGTATATAAGTGTCCCGCATATAATGTATAGAAGTGTCCTGCATATAATGTATATAAGTGTCCCGCATATAATGTATATAAGTGTCCCGCATATAATGTATAGAAGTGTCCCGCATATAATGTATATAAGTGTCCCGCATATAATGTATATAAGTGTCCTGCATATAATGTATATAAGTGTCCCGCATATAATGTATATAAGTGTCCCGCATATAATGTATAGAAGTGTCCCGCATATAATGTATATAAGTGTCCCGCATATAATGTATATAAGTGTCCTGCATATAATGTATATAAGTGTCCCGCATATAATGTATATAAGTGTCCCGCATATAATGTATATAAGTGTCCCGCATATAATGTATATAAGTGTCCCGCATATAATGTATAGAAGTGTCCCGCATATAATGTATATAAGTGTCCCGCATATAATGTATATAAGTGTCCCGCATATAATGTATATAAGTGTCCCGCATATAATGTATAGAAGTGTCCCGCATATAATGTATATAAGTGTCCTGCATATAATGTATATAAGTGTCCCGCATATAATGTATATAAGTGTCCCGCATATAATGTATAGAAGTGTCCTGCATATAATGTATATAAGTGTCCCGCATATAATGTATATAAGTGTCCCGCATATAATGTATATAAGTGTCCCGCATATAATGTATATAAGTGTCCTGCATATAATGTATATAAGTGTCCTGCATATAATGTATATAAGTGTCCCGCATATAATGTATATAAGTGTCCCGCATATAATGTATATAAGTGTCCCGCATATAATGTATATAAGTGTCCCGCATATAATGTATATAAGTGTCCCGCATATAATGTATATAAGTGTCCCGCATATAATGTATATAAGTGTCCTGCATATAATGTATATAAGTGTCCCGCATATAATGTATATAAGTGTCCCGCATATAATGTATATAAGTGTCCAACATATAATGTATATAAGTGTCCCGCATATAATGTATATAAGTGTCCCGCATGTAATGTATATAAGTGTCTTGCATATAATGTATATAAGTGTCCCGCATATAATGTATATAAGTGTCCTGCATATAATGTATATAAGTGTCCCGCATATAATGTATATAAGTGTCCCGCATATAATGTATATAAGTGTCCCGCATATAATGTATATAAGTGTCCTGCATATAATGTATATAAGTGTCCCGCATATAATGTATAGAAGTGTCCCGCATATAATGTATATAAGTGTCCCGCATATAATGTATATAAGTGTCCCGCATATAATGTATATAAGTGTCCTGCATATAATGTATATAAGTGTCCTGCATATAATGTATATAAGTGTCCCGCATATAATGTATATAAGTGTCCCGCATATAATGTATATAAGTGTCCTGCATATAATGTATATAAGTGTCCCGCATATAATGTATAGAAGTGTCCCGCATATAATGTATATAAGTGTCCCGCATATAATGTATATAAGTGTCCCGCATATAATGTATATAAGTGTCCCGCATATAATGTATATAAGTGTCCCGCATATAATGTATATAAGTGTCCCGCATATAATGTATATAAGTGTCCCGCATATAATGTATATAAGTCTCCTGCATATAATGTATATAAGTGTCCCGCATATAATGTATAGAAGTGTCCCGCATATAATGTATATAAGTGTCCCGCATATAATGTATATAAGTGTCCCGCATATAATGTATATAAGTGTCCCGCATATAATGTATATAAGTGTCCCGCATATAATGTATATAAGTGTCCTGCATATAATGTATATAAGTGTCCCGCATATAATGTATATAAGTGTCCCGCATGTAATGTATATAAGTGTCCAACATATAATGTATATAAGTGTCCCGCATATAATGTATATAAGTGTCCCGCATATAATGTATATAAGTGTCCTGCATATAATGTATATAAGTGTCCCGCATATAATGTATATAAGTGTCCCGCATATAATGTATATAAGTGTCCCGCATATAATGTATATAAGTGTCCCGCATATAATGTATATAAGTGTCCCGCATATAATGTATAGAAGTGTCCTGCATATAATGTATATAAGTGTCCCGCATATAATGTATATAAGTGTCCCGCATATAATGTATATAAGTGTCCCGCATATAATGTATATAAGTGTCCCGCATATAATGTATATAAGTGTCCTGCATATAATGTATATAAGTGTCCCGCATATAATGTATATAAGTGTCCCGCATATAATGTATATAAGTGTCCCGCATATAATGTATATAAGTGTCCCGCATATAATGTATAGAAGTGTCCCGCATATAATGTATATAAGTGTCCCGCATATAATGTATATAAGTGTCCTGCATATAATGTATATAAGTGTCCCGCATATAATGTATATAAGTGTCCCGCATATAATGTATATAAGTGTCCTGCATATAATGTATAGAAGTGTCCCGCATATAATGTATAGAAGTGTCCCGCATATAATGTATATAAGTGTCCCGCATATAATGTATATAAGTGTCCTGCATATAATGTATATAAGTGTCCCGCATATAATGTATATAAGTGTCCCGCATATAATGTATATAAGTGTCCCGCATATAATGTATAGAAGTGTCCCGCATATAATGTATAGAAGTGTCCCGCATATAATGTATAGAAGTGTCCCGCATATAATGTATATAAGTGTCCCGCATATAATGTATATAAGTGTCCCGCATATAATGTATATAAGTGTCCCGCATATAATGTATATAAGTGTCCCGCATATAATGTATATAAGTGTCCCGCATATAATGTATAGAAGTGTCCTGCATATAATGTATAGAAGTGTCCCGCATATAATGTATATAAGTGTCCCGCATATAATGTATATAAGTGTCCCACATATAATGTATATAAGTGTCCCGCATATAATGTATATAAGTGTCCCGCATATAATGTATAGAAGTGTCCCGCATATAATGTATATAAGTGTCCCGCATATAATGTATATAAGTGTCTTGCATATAATGTATATAAGTGTCCCGCATATAATGTATATAAGTGTCCCGCATATAATGTATATAAGTGTCCCGCATATAATGTATATAAGTGTCCCGCATATAATGTATATAAGTGTCCCGCATATAATGTATATAAGTGTCCCGCATATAATGTATATAAGTGTCCCGCATATAATGTATATAAGTGTCCCGCATATAATGTATATAAGTGTCCCGCATATAATGTATATAAGTGTCCCGCATATAATGTATATAAGTGTCCCGCATATAATGTATATAAGTGTCCCGCATATAATGTATATGAGTGTCCCGCATATAATGTATATAAGTGTCCCGCATATAATGTATATAAGTGTCCTGCATATAATGTATATAAGTGTCCTGCATATAATGTATATAAGTGTCCCGCATATAATGTATATAAGTGTCCCGCATATAATGTATATAAGTGTCCCGCATATAATGTATATAAGTGTCCCGCAGATAATGTATATAAGTGTCCCCCATATAATGCATACAAGCGCCCCGCATATAATGTATATAAGTGTCCTGCATATAATGTATATAAGTGTCCCGCATATAATGTATATAAGTGTCCCGCATATAATGTATATAAGTGTCCTGCATATAATGTATATAAGTGTCCTGCATATAATGTATATAAGTGTCCTGTATATAATGTATATAAGTGTCCCGCATATAATGTATATAAGTGTCCTGCATATAATGTATATAAGTGTCCCGCATATAATGTATATAAGTGTCCCGCATATAATTTATATAAGTGTCCTGCATATAATGTATATAAGTGTCCCGCATATAATGTATATAAGTGTCCCCCATATAATGTATATAAGTGTTCTGCATATAATGTATATAAGTGTCCCGCATATAATGTATATAAGTGTCCTGCATATAATGTATATAAGTGTCCTGCATATAATAAGTGTCCTGCATATAATGTATATGTGTCCCGCATATAATGTATAAGTGTCCCGCATATAATGTATATAAGTGTCCCGCATATAATGTATAGAAGTGTCCCGCATATAATGTATAGAAGTGTCCCGCATATAATGTATATGTGTCCCGCATATAATGTATATAAGTGTCCCGCATATAATGTATATAAGTGTCCCGCATATAATGTATATAAGTGTCCCGCATATAATGTATATAAGTGTCCCGCATATAATGTATATAAGTGTCCCGCATATAATGTATATAAGTGTCCTGCATATAATGTATATAAGTGTCCCGCATATAATGTATATAAGTGTCCCGCATATAATGTATATAAGTGTCCCGCATATAATGTATATAAGTGTCCCGCATATAATGTATATAAGTGTCCCGCATATAATGTATATAAGTGTCCCGCATATAATGTATATAAGTGTCCCGCATATAATGTATATAAGTGTCCCGCATATAATGTATATAAGTGTCCCGCATATAATGTATATAAGTGTCCCGCATATAATGTATATAAGTGTCCCGCATATAATGTATATAAGTGTCCCGCGTATAATGTATATAAGTGTCCCGCGTATAATGTATAGAAGTGTCCCGCGTATAATGTATAGAAGTGTCCCGCGTATAATGTATAGAAGTGTCCCGCGTGTAATGTATACAAGTGTCCCGCGTGTAATGTATACAAGTGTCCCGCGTGTAATGTATACAAGGGTCCCACACAGCAGACAGCACACAGCAGACAGCACACAGCAGACAGCACACAGCACGCAGCACACAGCAGACAGCACACAGCAGACAGCACCCAGCACACAGCAGACAGCAGACAGCACGCAGCACGCAGCAGACAGCAGACAGCAGACAGCACACAGCACACAGCACACAGCAGACAGCACGCAGCACGCAGCAGACAGCAGACAGCACACAGCACACAGCAGACAGCACACAGCACACAGCAGACAGCACGCAGCACACAGCAGACAGCAGACAGCAGACATCACACAGCAGACATCACACAGCAGACAGCACACAGCACACAGCAGACAGCACGCAGCACGCAGCAGACAGCAGACAGCACACAGCACACAGCAGACAGCACACAGCACACAGCACACAGCAGACAGCACGCAGCAGACAGCAGACATCACACAGCACACAGCAGACATCACACAGCACACAGCAGACAGCACACAGCACACAGCACACAGCACACAGCAGACAGCACACAGCAGACAGCACACAGCAGACAGCACACAGCACACAGCACACAGCAGACAGCACACAGCAGACAGCAGACAGCACACAGCAGACAGCACACAGCAGACAGCACACAGCACACAGCACACAGCAGACAGCACGCAGCAGACAGCACGCAGCAGACAGCACGCAGCACACAGCAGACAGCACACAGCACACAGCACACAGCAGACAGCACACAGCAGACAGCACATAGCAGACAGTACACAGCAGACAGCACACAGCAGGCAGCACACAGCACACAGCAGACAGCAGACAGCACACAGCACACAGCACACAGCACACAGCACACAGCACACAGCAGACAGCACACAGCACACAGCACACAGCAGACAGCACACAGCAGACAGCACATAGCAGACAGTACACAGCACACAGCACACAGCACACAGCAGACAGCACAGAGCACACAGCAGGCAGCACACAGCACAGAGCAGACAGCACACAGCAGACAGCACACAGCAGACAGCAGACAGCACACAGCAGACAGCAGACAGCACACAGCAGACAGCACACAGCACACAGCACACAGCACACAGCACACAGCAGACAGCACACAGCACACAGCACACAGCAGACAGCACACAGCAGACAGCACATAGCAGACAGTACACAGCACACAGCACACAGCACACAGCAGACAGCACAGAGCACACAGCAGGCAGCACACAGCAGACAGCAGGCAGCACACAGCACACAGCAGACAGCACACAGCAGACAGCACACAGCACACAGCACACAGCAGACAGCAGACAGCACACAGCACACAGCAGACAGCACACAGCAGGCAGCACACAGCACACAGCAGACAGCACACAGCAGACAGCAGGCAGTACACAGCAGACAGCACACAGCAGACAGCACACAGCAGACAGCACACAGCACACAGCAGACAGCACACAGCACACAGCACACAGCAGACAGCACAGAGCACACAGCAGACAGCACACAGCAGACAGCAGACAGCACACAGCAGACAGCACACAGCACACAGCAGACAGCAGGCTGCACACAGCACAGAGCAGACAGCACACAGCACACAGCAGACAGCACACAGCACACAGCACACAGCAGACAGCACACAGCAGACAGCACGCAGCACACAGCAGACAGCACACAGCAGACAGCAGGCTGCACACAGCACAGAGCAGACAGCACACAGCAGACAGCACACAGCAGACAGCAGACAGCACACAGCAGACAGCAGGCTGCACACAGCACAGAGCAGACAGCACACAGCAGACAGCACACAGCAGACAGCAGACAGCACACAGCAGACAGCAGACAGCACACAGCAGACAGCACACAGCACACAGCACACAGCAGACAGCACGCAGCACACAGCACACAACAGACAGCACGCAGCAGACAGCACACAGCAGACAGCACACAGCAGACAGCACGCAGCACACAGCACACAGCAGACAGCACACAGCACACAGCACACAGCAGACAGCAGACAGCACACAGCAGACAGCACACAGCAGACAGCACGCAGCAGACAGCAGACAGCACACAGCAGACAGCAGACAGCACACAGCAGACAGCACACAGCAGACAGCACACAGCAGATAGCACACAGCAGACAGCACACAGCACACAGCAGACAGCAGACAGCACACAGCAGACAGCACACAGCAGACAGCACACAGCAGACAGCACACAGCACACAGCACACAGCAGACAGCACACAGCAGACAGCACACAGCACACAGCAGACAGCACACAGCAGACAGCAGACAGCACACAGCAGACAGCACACAGCACACAGCAGACAGCACGCAGCAGACAGCACGCAGCAGACAGCACACAGCACACAGCAGACAGCACACAGCACACAGCAGACAGCACACAGCACACAGCAGACAGCAGACAGCACACAGCAGACAGCAGACAGCACACAGCAGACAGCACACAGCAGACAGCACACAGCAGACAGCACGCAGCAGACAGCACGCAGCAGACAGCACACAGCAGACAGCACACAGCAGACAGCACACAGCAGACAGCACACAGCAGACAGCAGACAGCACACAGCACACAGCAGACAGCACGCAGCAGACAGCACGCAGCACACAGCAGACAGCACACAGCAGACAGCACACAGCAGACAGCACACAGCACACAGCAGACAGCACACATCAGACAGCAGACAGCAGGCAGCACACAGCAGACAGCACACAGCACACAGCAGACAGCACACAGCAGACAGCACACAGCAGACAGCACACAGCAGACAGCACACAGCAGACAGCAGACAGCAGACAGCAGACAGCACACAGCACACAGCACACAGCACACAGCAGACAGCACACAGCACACAGCAGACAGCAGACAGCACACAGCAGACAGCAGACAGCACACAGCAGACAGCACACAGCAGACAGCACACAGCAGACAGCACACAGCAGACAGCACGCAGCAGACAGCACACAGCAGACAGCACACAGCAGACAGCACACAGCAGACAGCACACAGCAGACAGCAGACAGCACCCAGCACACAGCAGACAGCACACAGCACACAGCACACAGCAGACAGCACACAGCAGACAGCACATAGCAGACAGCACACAGCACACAGCACACAGCAGACAGCAGACAGCACACTGCACACAGCAGACAGCACACAGCAGACAGCACACAGCAGACAGCACACAGCAGACAGCACACAGCACACAGCACACAGCAGACAGCAGACAGCACACAGCAGACAGCACACAGCAGACAGCACACAGCAGACAGCACACAGCAGACAGCACACAGCAGACAGCACACAGCAGACAGCACACAGCACACAGCAGACAGCACACAGCACACAGCACACAGCAGACAGCACACAGCACACAGCACACAGCACACAGCAGACAGCACACAGCACACAGCAGACAGCACGCAGCAGACAGCACACAGCACACAGCACACAGCACACAGCAGACAGCACACAGCACACAGCACACAGCACACAGCAGACATCACACAGCACACAGCACACAGCAGACAGCAGACAGCACACAGCACACAGCACACAGCAGACAGCACGCAGCAGACAGCACGCAGCACACAGCAGACAGCACACAGCAGACAGCACACAGCAGACAGCAGACAGCACACAGCAGACAGCAGACAGCACACAGCAGACAGCACACAGCAGACAGCACACAGCAGACAGCACACAGCAGACAGCACACAGCAGACAGCACACAGCACACAGCAGACAGCACACAGCAGACAGCACACAGCAGACATCACACAGCAGACAGCAGACAGCACACAGCAGACAGCACACAGCAGACAGCACACAGCAGACAGCAGACAGCACACAGCAGACAGCAGACAGCACACAGCAGACAGCACACAGCAGACAGCACACAGCACACAGCAGACAGCACGCAGCACACAGCAGACAGCACACAGCAGACAGCACACATCAGACAGCAGACAGCAGGCAGCACACAGCAGACAGCACACAGCACACAGCAGACAGCACACAGCAGACAGCACACAGCAGACATCACACAGCACACAGCAGACAGCACACAGCACACAGCAGACAGCACACAGCACACAGCAGACAGCACACAGCAGACAGCACACAGCACACAGCAGACAGCACACAGCACACAGCAGACAGCACACAGCAGACAGCACACAGCAGACATCACACAGCACACAGCAGACAGCAGACAGCACACAGCAGACAGCAGACAGCACACAGCAGACAGCAGACAGCACACAGCAGACAGCACACAGCACACAGCAGACAGCACACAGCAGACAGCACACAGCAGACAGCACACAGCACACAGCAGACAGCACACAGCACACAGCACGCAGCACGCAGCACACAGCAGACAGCAGACAGCACACTGCACACAGCAGACAGCACACAGCAGACAGCACACAGCACACAGCAGACAGCAGACAGCACACAGCACACAGCAGACAGCAGACAGCACACAGCAGACAGCACACAGCACACAGCACACAGCAGACAGCAGACAGCACACAGCAGACAGCACACAGCAGACAGCACACAGCACACAGCAGACAGCAGACAGCACACAGCACACAGCAGACAGCAGACAGCACACAGCAGACAGCACACAGCAGACAGCAGACAGCACACAGCAGACAGCACACAGCACACAGCACACAGCACACAGCACACAGCAGACAGCACACAGCACACAGCAGACAGCACACTGCACACAGCAGACAGCACACAGCAGACAGCACACAGCACACAGCAGACAGCAGACAGCAGGCAGCACACAGCAGACATCACACAGCAGACAGCACACAGCAGAGACTTCTATTGTTTTCATTGGTAAAGAGCTGTGTAATTCATGTGAGGCACAATGTTACGCCGCTAAAATACGCTTTAAGAAAGTGCGTTGAGGTGTTTTTTAAACAAATTTTCAGCATTTCCATTAAAAAAGCAAAAAAAGAATCAAAAATACACCTCAAAAAAGGCTTTAAAATTCTGCGACAATAACGCCCGGAATTCAGAGGGAGATTTACATTCAAATCCCTTCTGTGTTTTTCTGCCTGAAAATACGAAATGTGAACATGCCCTTACAGGTAGAAGCAGCAGGGTCCTCCCAGCAGCACAGAGTATTCCAGCAGAGCAGGCAGCCGTCTTCCCTCCCTGTACTCGCTGCTCGTGAGTGTCAGATCTTTAGTCAGAGCTGTCACTTTCCGTTATATAAGATTTCTCGCTGAGATCTGTTGACATTTGTCTGATAATTAGCTGTGCGCGTAGGAGGCTGCGAGTGATGGTGACTTCTCCTCCTTCATCGTAGAAATCATCGAATATCAGAACAAAGTACAAATATAAACCAGGCCCGTACCTAGAATATAGCTGACAGGACTAACATCAAAACAGCGGCCCCCCCCCAGCCATCAGGTAAGGCTGTGTTCACACGTGTACAAAAGTGGAGCTCAGAAATACCTGATCACACAGTCAGGGACAGGCGTACACTCATTATAACTGTCAGGGACAGGCGTACACTCATTATAACTGTCAGGGACAGGCGTACACTCATTATAACTGTCAGGGACAGGCGTACACTCATTATAACTGTCAGGGACAGGCGTACACTCATTATAACTGTCAGGGACAGGCGTACACTCATTATAACTGTCAGGGACAGGCGTACACTCATTATAACTGTCAGGGACAGGCGTACACTCATTATAACTGTCAGGGACAGGCGTACACTCATTATAACTGTCAGGGACAGGCGTACACTCATTATAACTGTCAGGGACAGGCGTACACTCATTATAACTGTCAGGGACAGGCGTACACTCATTATAACTGTCAGGGACAGGCGTACACTCATTATAACTGTCAGGGACAGGCGTACACTCATTATAACTGTCAGGGACAGGCGTACACTCATTATAACTGTCAGGGTCAGGCGTACACTCATTATAACTGTCAGTGACAGGCGTACACTCATTATAACTGTCAGGGACAGGCGTACACTCATTATAACTGTCAGGGACAGGCGTACACTTATTATAACTGTCAGGGACAGGCGTACACTCATTATAACTGTCAGGGTCAGGCGTACACTCATTATAACTGTCAGGGTCAGGCGTACACTCATTATAACTGTCAGGGACAGGCGTACACTCATTATAACTGTCAGTGACAGGCGTACACTCATTATAACTGTCAGTGACAGGCGTACACTCATTATAACTGTCAGGGACAGGCGTACACTTATTATAACTGTCAGGGACAGGCGTACACTCATTATAACTGTCAGGGACAGGCGTACACTCATTATAACTGTCAGGGACAGGCGTACACTCATTATAACTGTCAGGGACAGGCGTACACTCATTATAACTGTCAGGGACAGGCGTACACTCATTATAACTGTCAGGGACAGGCGTACATTTATTATAACTGTCAGGGACAGGCGTACACTTATTATAACTGTCAGGGACAGGCGTACACTTATTATAACTGTCAGGGTCAGGCGTACACTCATTATAACTGTCAGGGACAGGCGTACACTCAATATAACTGTCAGGGACAGGCGTACACTTATTATAACTGTCAGGGTCAGGCGTACACTCATTATAACTGTCAGGGACAGGCGTACACTCATTATAACTGTCAGGGACAGGCGTACACTTATTATAACTGTCAGGGTCAGGCGTACACTCATTATAACTGTCAGGGACAGGCGTACACTCATTATAACTGTCAGGGACAGGCGTACACTTATTATAACTGTCTGGGACAGGCGTACACTTATTATAACTCAGGGACAGGCGTACACTTATTATAACTGTCTGGGACAGGCGTACACTTATTATAACTCAGGGACAGGCGTACACTTATTATAACTGTCAGGGACAGGCGTACACTCATTATAACTGTCTGGGACAGGCGTACACTTATTATAACTCAGGGACAGGCATACACTCATTATAACTGTCAGGGACAGGCGTACACTTATTATAACTGTCAGGGACAGGCGTACACTTATTATAACTGTCTGGGACAGGCGTACACTTATTATAACTGTCTGGGACAGGCGTACACTTATTATACCTGTCTGGGACAGGCGTACACTTATTATAACTCAGGGACAGGCGTACACTTATTATAACGGTCTGGGACAGGCGTACAGTCATTATAACTGTCAGGGACAGGCGTACACTTATTATAACTGTCAGGGTCAGGCGTACACTCATAACTGTCAGGGACAGGCGTACACCTATTATAACTGTCAGGGACAGGCGTACACTCATTATAACTGTCAGGGACAGGCGTACACTCAATATAACTGTCAGGGACAGGCGTACACTCATTATAACTGTCAGGGACAGGCGTACACTCATTATAACTGTCAGGGACAGGCGTACACTTATTATAACTGTCAGGGACAGGCGTACACTTACTATAACTGTCAGGGACAGGCGTACACTCATAACTGTCAGGGACAGGCGTACACTTATTATAACTGTCAGGGACAGGCGTACACTCATAACTGTCAGGGACAGGCGTACACTTATTATAACTGTCAGGGACAGGCGTACACTTATTATAACTGTCAGGGACAGGCGTACACTTACTATAACTGTCAGGGACCGGCGTACACTCATTATAACTGTCAGGGACAGGCGTACATTTATTATAACTGTCAGGGACAGGCGTACACTCATTATAACTGTCAGGGACAGGCGTACACTTATTATAACTGTCAGGGACAGGCGTACACTTATTATAACTGTCAGGGACAGGCGTACACTTATTATAACTGTCAGGGACAGGCGTACACTCATTATAACTGTCAGGGACAGGCGTACATTTATTATAACTGTCAGGGACAGGCGTACACTCATTATAACTGTCAGGGACAGGCGTACACTCAATATAACTGTCAGGGACAGGCGTACACTTATTATAACTGTCAGGGTCAGGTGTACACTCATTATAACTGTCAGGGACAGGCGTACACTCATTATAACTGTCAGGGACAGGCGTACACTTATTATAACTGTCAGGGTCAGGCGTACACTCATTATAACTGTCAGGGACAGGCGTACACTCATTATAACTGTCAGGGACAGGCGTACACTTATTATAACTGTCAGGGACAGGCGTACACTCATTATAACTGTCAGGGACAGGCGTACACTCATTATAACTGTCAGGGACAGGCGTACACTTATTATAACTGTCTGGGACAGGCGTACACTCATTATAACTGTCAGGGACAGGCGTACACTCATTATAACTGTCAGGGACAGGCGTACACTCATTATAACTGTCAGGGACAGGCGTACACTTATTATAACAGTCAGGGACAGGCGTACACTCATTATAACTGTCAGGGACAGGCGTACACTCATTATAACTGTCAGGGACAGGCGTACACTCATTATAACTGTCAGGGTCAGGCGTACACTCATTAGACTGTCAGAGACAGGCGTACACTTATTATAACTGTCAGGGACAGGCGTACACTCATTATAACTGTCAGGGACAGGCGTACACTTATTATAACTGTCTGGGACAGGCGTACACTCATTATAACTGTCAGGGACAGGCGTACACTTATTATAACTGTCAGGGACAGGCGTACACTCATTATAACTGTCAGGGACAGGCGTACACTTATTATAACTGTCTGGGACAGGCGTACACTCATTATAACTGTCAGGGACAGGCGTACACTTATTATAACTGTCAGGGACAGGCGTACACTCATTATAACTGTCAGGGACAGGCGTACACTTATTATAACTGTCTGGGACAGGCGTACACTCGTTATAACAGTCAGGGACAGGCGCACACTCGCTCTTACAGTCAGGGACAGGCATACACTCGGTCTTACAGTCAGGGACAGGCGTACACTCGTTGTAAAAGTCAGGAACAGGCGTACACTCGCTCTTACAGTCAGGGACAGGCGTACACTCGCTCTTACAGTCAGGGACAGGCGTACACTCGCTCTTACAGTCAGGGACAGACGTACACTCGCTCTTACAGTCAGGGACTGGCGTCCACTCGTTATAACAGTCAGGGACAGGTGTACACTCGCTCTTACAATCAGGGACAGGCGTACGCTTGCTCTTACAGTCAGGGACAGGCGTACAATCGTTATAAAAGTCAGGGACAAGCGTACACTCACTCTTACAGTCAGGGACTGGCGTCCACTCGTTATAAAAGTCAGGGACAGGCGTACACTCACTCTTACAGTCAGGGACTGGCGTCCACTCGTTATAACAGTCAGGGACAGGTGTACACTCGCTCTTACAGTCAGGGACAGGCATACACTCGCTCTTACAGTCAAGGACAGGCGTACGCTCGCTCTTACAGTCAGGGACAGGCGTACAATCGTTATAAAAGTCAGGGACAGGCGTACACTCACTCTTACAGTCAGGGACTGGCGTCCACTCGTTATAAAAGACAGGGACAGGCGTACACTCACTCTTACAGTCAGGGACTGGCGTCCACTCGTTATAACAGTCAGGGACAGGTGTACACTCGCTCTTACAGTCAGGGACAGGCGTACACTCACTCTTACAGTCAGGGACTGGCGTCCACTCGTTATAACAGTCAGGGACAGGTGTACACTCGTTATAACAGTCAGGGACAGGTGTACACTCGCTCTTACAGTCAGGGACAGGCGTACACTCGCTCTTACAGTCAGGGACTGGCGTCCACTCGTTATAACAGTCAGGGACAGGTGTACACTCGCTCTTACAATCAGGGACAGGCGTACACTCGCTCTTACAGTCAAGGACAGGCGTACGCTCGCTCTTACAGTCAGGGACAGGCGTACAATCGTTATAAAAGTCAGGGACAGGCGTACACTCACTCTTACAGTCAGGGACTGGCGTCCACTCGTTATAACAGTCAGGGACAGGTGTACACTCACTCTTACAGTCAGGGACAGGCGTACACTCGCTGTTACAATCAGGGAAAGGCGTACACTCGCAGTTACAATCAGGGACAGACGTATACTTGCTCTTACAATCAGGGACAGGCGTACACTCGTTGTAAAAGTCAGGAACAGGCGTACGCTCGCTCTTACAGTCAGGGACAGCCGTACAATCGTTATAAAAGTCAGGGACAGGCGTACACTCACTCTTACAGTCAGGGACTGGCGTCCACTCGTTATAACAGTCAGGGACAGGTGTACACTCTTTATAACAGTCAGGGACAGGTGTACACTCGCTCTTACAGTCAGGGACAGGCGTACACTCGCTCTTACAGTCAGGGACTGGCGTCCACTCGTTATAACAGTCAGGGACAGGCGTACACTCGCTCTTACAGTCAGGGACATGCATACACTCGCTCTTACAGTCAAGGACAGGCGTACGCTCGCTCTTACAGTCAGGGACAGGCGTACAATCGTTATAACAGTCAGGGACAGGCGTACACTCACTCTTACAGTCAGGGACTGGCGTCCACTCGTTATAACAGTCAGGGACAGGTGTACACTCGCTCTTACAATCAGGGACAGGCGTACACTCGCTCTTACAGTCAATGACAGGCGTACGCTCGCTCTTACAGTCAGGGACAGGCGTACAATCGTTATAAAAGTCAGGGACAGGCGTACACTCACTCTTACTGTCAGGGACTGGCGTCCACTCGTTATAACAGTCAGGGATAGGTGTACACTCGATATAACAGTTAGGGACAGGTGTACACTCGCTCTTACAGTCAGGGACAGGCGTACACTCGCTCTTACAGTCAGGGACTGGCGTCCACTCGTTATAACAGTCAGGGACAGGTGTACACTCGCTCTTACAATCAGGGACAGGCGTAAACTCGCTCTTACAGTCAAGGACAGGTGTACGCTCGCTCTTACAGTCAGGGACAGGCGTACAATCGTTATAAAAGTCAGGGACAGGCGTACACTCACTCTTACAGTCAGGGACTGGCGTCCACTCGTTATAACAGTCAGGGACAGGTGTACACTCGTTATAACAGTCAGGGACAGGTATACACTCGCTCTTACAGTCAGGGACAGGCGTACACTCGCTCTTACAGTCAGGGACTGGCGTCCACTCGTTATAACAGTCAGGGACAGGCGTACACTCGCTCTTACAGTCAAGGACAGGCGTACGCTCACTCTTACAATCAGGGACAGGCGTACACTCGCTCTTACAGTCAAGGACAGGCGTACGCTCGCTCTTTCAGTCAGGGACAGGCGTACAATCGTTATAAAAGTCAGGGTCAGGTGTACACTTGCTTTTACAATCAGGGACAGGCATACACTCGCTCTTACAGTCAAGGACAGGCGTACGCTCACTCTTACAGTCAGGGACAGGCGTACACTCGCTCTTACAGTCAGGGTCAGGTGTACACTCGCTCTTACAGTCAGGGACAGGTGTGCACTCGCTCTTACAGTCAGGGACAGGCGTACACTCGCTCTTACAGTCAGGGACAGGTGTACACTTGCTCTTACAGTCAGGGACAGGCATACACTTGCTCTTACAATCAGGGACAGGCGTACACTTGCTCTTACAATCAGGGAGAGGCGTACACTCGCTTTTACAGTGAGGAACAGGAGTACACTTGCTTTTACAATCAGGGACAGGAATACACTCGCTCTTACAGTCAAGGACAGGCGTACGCTCGCTCTTACAGTCAGGGACAGGCGTACACTCGCTCTTACAGTCAGGGACAGGCGTACACTCGCTCTTACAGTCAGAGACAGGCGTACACTCGCTCTTACAGTCAAGGACAGGCGTACGATCGCTCCTACAGTCAGGGACAGGCGTACACTCGCTGTTACAGACAGGGACAGGCGTACACTCGCTCTTACAGTCAGGAACAGGCGTACACTCGCTCTTACAGTCAGGGACAGGCATACACTCGCTCTTACAGTCAGGGACAGGTACACATTCGCTCTTACAGTCAGGGACAGGCGTACACTCGCTCTTACAGTCAGGGACAGGCGCACACTCGCTCTTACAGTCAGGGACAGGCGTACACTCGCTCTTACAGTCAGGGACAGGCGTACACTCGCCCTTACAGTCAGGGACAGGCGCACACTCGCTCTTACAGTCAGGGACAGGCGTACACTCGCCCTTACAGTCAGAAACAGGCGTACACTCACTCTTACAGTCAGACACCGGCGTACACTCGCTCTTACAGTCAGGGACAGGCGCACACTCGCTCTTACAGTCAGGGACAGGCGTACACTCGCTCTTACAGTCAGGGACAGGCGTACACTCGCCCTTACAGTCAGGAACAGGCGTACACTCACTCTTACAGTCAGGAACAGGCGTATACTTGCTCTTACAATCAGGAACAGGCGTACACTCGCTCTTACAGTCAAGGACAGGCGTACGCTCGCTCTTACAGTAAGGGGCAGGCGTACACTCACTCTTACAGTCAGGGACTGGCGTCCACTCATTATAACAGCCAGGGACAGGTGTACACTCGCTCTTACAGTCAGGGACAGGCGTACACTCGCTGTTACAATCAGGGACAGGCGTATACTTGCTCTTACAATCAGGGACAGGCGTACGCTCGCTCTTACAGTCAAGGACAGACATTCTCTCGCTCTTACAGTCAGGGACAGGCGTACACTCGTTGTAAAAGTCAGGAACAGGCGTACACTCGCTCTTACAGTCAGGGACAGGCGTACACTTGCTCTTACAATCAAGGACAGGCGTACACTCGCTCTTACAGTTAGGGACAGGCGTAGACTTGCTCTTACAATCAAGGACAGGCGTACGCTCGCTCTTACAGTCAGGGACAGGCGTACACTCGCTCTTAAAATCAGGGACTGGCGTACACTTGCTTTTACAGTCAGGGACAGGCATACACTCGCTCTTACAGTCAAAGACAGGCGTACGCTCGCTCTTACAGTCAGGGACAGGCGTACACTCGCTCTTACAGTCAGGGACAGGCGTACACTCGCTCTTACAGTCAGGGACAGGTACACATTCGCTCTTACAGTCAGGGACAGGCATACACTCGCTCTTACAGTCAGGGACAGGCGTACACTCGCCCTTACAGTCAGGGACAGGCGCACACTCGCTCTTACAGTCAGGGACAGGCGTACACTCGCCCTTACAGTCAGGAACAGGCGTACACTCACTCTTACAGTAGGACACCGGCGTACACTCGCTCTTACAGTCAGGGACAGGCGCACACTCGCTCTTACAGTCAGGGACAGGCGTACACTCGCTCTTACAGTCAGGGACAGGCGTACACTCGCCCTTACAGTCAGGAACAGGCGTACACTCACTCTTACAGTCAGGAACAGGCGTATACTTGCTCTTACAATCAGGAACAGGCGTACACTCGCTCTTACAGTCAAGGACAGGCGTACGCTCGCTCTTACAGTAAGGGGCAGGCGTACACTCACTCTTACAGTCAGGGACTGGCGTCCACTCATTATAACAGCCAGGGACAGGTGTACACTCGCTCTTACAGTCAGGGACAGGCGTACACTCGCTGTTACAATCAGGGACAGGCGTATACTTGCTCTTACAATCAGGGACAGGCGTACGCTCGCTCTTACAGTCAAGGACAGACATTCTCTCGCTCTTACAGTCAGGGACAGGCGTACACTCGTTGTAAAAGTCAGGAACAGGCGTACACTCGCTCTTACAGTCAGGGACAGGCGTACACTTGCTCTTACAATCAAGGACAGGCGTACACTCGCTCTTACAGTTAGGGACAGGCGTAGACTTGCTCTTACAATCAAGGACAGGCGTACGCTCGCTCTTACAGTCAGGGACAGGCGTACACTCGCTCTTAAAATCAGGGACTGGCGTACACTTGCTTTTACAGTCAGGGACAGGCATACACTCTCTCTTACAGTCAAAGACAGGCGTACGCTCGCTCTTACAGTCAGGGACAGGCGTACACTCGCTCTTACAGTCAGGGACAGGCGTACACTCGCTCTTACAGTCAGGGACAGGCGTACACTTGCTCTTACAGTCAGGGACAGGCGTACACTCGCTGTTACAATCAGGGACAGGCGTATACTTGCTCTTACAATCAGGGACAGGCGTACGCTCGCTCTTACAGTCAAGGACAGACATTCTCTCGCTCTTACAGTCAGGGACAGGCGTACACTCGTTGTAAAAGTCAGGAACAGGCGTACACTCGCTCTTACAGTCAGGGACAGGCGTACACTTGCTCTTACAATCAAGGACAGGCGTACACTCGCTCTTACAGTTAGGGACAGGCGTAGACTTGCTCTTACAATCAAGGACAGGCGTACGCTCGCTCTTACAGTCAGGGACAGGCGTACACTCGCTCTTAAAATCAGGGACTGGCGTACACTTGCTTTTACAGTCAGGGACAGGCATACACTCTCTCTTACAGTCAAAGACAGGCGTACGCTCGCTCTTACAGTCAGGGACAGGCGTACACTCGCTCTTACAGTCAGGGACAGGCGTACACTCGCTCTTACAGTCAGGGACAGGCGTACACTTGCTCTTACAGTCAGGGACAGGCGTACACTTGCTCTTACAATCAGGGACAGGCGTACACTCGCTCTTACAGTCAGGGACAGGCGTACACTTGCTCTTACAATTAGGGACAGGCGTACACTCGCTCTTACAGTCAGGGACAGGCGTACACTCGCTCTTACAGTCAGGAACAGGCGTACACTCGCTCTTACAGTCAGGAAACGCGGCGTTTTGTGTGTGCACAAAAGGCACTTAGCAGCTCCGTGTGTCATCACATAGGATGTGCGGCTGCGTAATTTTCGCGCAGCCGCCATCATTATGACAATCCATTTGGATGTTTGTAAACAGAAAAGCACGTGGTGCCTTTCTGTTTGCAAACATACTTTTGACTTCTTTTGCTTGAATCACGCGCGTCCCACGGAAGTGCTTCCGTGTGGTGAGTGTGATTGTCACGCACCCATTGACTTCAATGGGTGCGTGATGCACGAAAAACGCCGAAATATAGGACCTGTCTTGAGTTTTACGCAGCGGACTAACGCTGCGCAAAACTCACGGACAGTCTGCACTGCCCTATAGACTAGAATAGGTCCATGTGACGCGCGTGAAAAGCATGCGTGTTGCACAGACATATTACACGTTCGTGTAAATCCGCCCTTACAGTCAGGAACAGGCGTACACTCGCTCTTGCAGTCAGGGACAGGCGTACATTCATTCTTACAGTCAGGGACAGGCGTACATTCATTCTTACAGTCAGGGACAGGCGTACACTCGCTCTTACAGTCAGGGATAGGCTTACATTCATTCTTACAGTCAGGGACAGGCGTACATTCATTCTTACAGTCAGGGATAGGCTTACATTCATTCTTACAGTCAGGGACAGGCTTACATTCATTCTTACAGTCAGGGACAGGCGTACATTTATTCTTACAGTCAGGGACAGGCGTACATTTATTCTTACAGTCAGGGACAGGCGTACATTTATTCTTACAGTCAGGGACAGGCGTACATTCATTCTTACAGTCAGGGATAGGCTTACATTCATTCTTACAGTCAGGGACAGGCGTACACTCGCTCTTACAGTCAGGGACAGGCGTACACTCGCTCTTACAGACCATATATTGGTCAGATACCAATTCTACACAGAAGTTACGAGGGGGTAACGGCTGAAGAGGGAGCAGTGGTTATAATGTTCTGACTTCAATATAAGAGGCAATCACAGAGGTTCTATCATCCTCCCACCA
The DNA here is from genome assembly GCF_050947455.1 of Rhinoderma darwinii. Lineage (NCBI taxonomy): Eukaryota > Metazoa > Chordata > Amphibia > Anura > Rhinodermatidae > Rhinoderma > Rhinoderma darwinii. The sequence goes on from NW_027463992.1 coordinate 89,419, forward strand.
TTGGTCTCTTGTTTCTGTGTCCTCCCACAAATCCATGCACTAGTATTAGGGGTTTATCATGGGCTTCCTGGTTCTTGAATGGAATGCTAGAACTGCAGTGAAGACTGACACAAAGCTAAAGAGTAGGAGCAGGAGGAATGTATTTCACTCTCTACATAACAATGTCATTTAAGAGACTATGAAGTGATGACCAGGAACTATAGGAAATATATTGCAGTCAAGTTATTGCACCCACTGAGAGACCCTCCCCCCCCCCCTGCCCCCCAAAACAGAAGAATTTATCACTTTGGAAAAATATACAATGAAGCAGTTGATTTATTGCGGCTGCTGATGGAGTTTAGTGTCCTCGGATGTCGGGTTCCTGGAGTTTCCATAGGAACTGTTGCTACATTGTAGCAACGCCTGATTCATAGTAACAGCTGCTCGGAGTCCTACATATGGACCGCGCATCAATATTTCCCGTTTGCAGGAAGCTCGGTGATCAGAGATGTTCCTGCCGCTTCATGACATTTATAAATAATTGATTTGTAAAATTGTAATCAAGAAAAAAATTAAGAGAAAAAAAACTTTTTATACCTGCGAGGTGTCAGATTACATCACGTGGACAGTGGATTTAAAGGGAACTTGTCCCCAGGACAGACTATATCTATCTGATATCCTGAAGGGGGCGCACTTGTACCACCTAGTGTAAAGGGCCAATCAGGAGGCCAGAAACGTGAGTCCTGCTTAGAACTCTTCTCATCCCTCTGATGGGGTATAATATGTGAGGAGGGGGCTGTGTCAGGGCAATTTAAAGGGAATCTACATGAAAACATTATTAATTCAGTTTTTTTTAATTAGTTCAATTTGCCACATGACCGTCCACAAAATTACTTACCTGGGGTCCCGGGGTGTAGAGATTTCCAGTCTTCTCTCAGCATCTTTGGAGCAGATCATGATCACATCGTTTGCGCCCCCTGCTGGTAGAATCAGAAACATCATTTAAAGGGGCAGTTCACTTTTTTGTGACTAGGACTATATAAAGATCTCTGCGCCCTGTTCATACGGAGGACGTGACGTTGTAGGGTTTGGGTCGCTCAGCACAGTATAAAGTTGGTTCTGCAGTATAAGTGTTGCTGACAGTAATTAGGAGATTATTGCCGTTTTTCCGGAGATCAGAGGCGCCCGCTCCCCAGAGATTCCGGAATGTTTTTCGGCAGTTTTCAGACATCATCTCTTCTTCCCGGTGATTGTTTCACTTTGTCTTTGAGTCGTTCATAGAAATCTGCAGAATTAACTCTCGCTGCCTCAACAGAGCGGATCCAGCCGCGAGCAAATAGCGACCGTTCATATCCGGTAAAGAGGCTCAGCCTCAGGTCATTCTGAAGATTTAGATCCTCGTTATAGAATACGTCACCATGGACCGTAAATTGTCACGCCCTACGCTCCAGTCCATAAGAAGGACGATATTGTGGCCCTTCGCCATTGTAAACGCCATTTTAACGGTCGCACATAAGGTAAAACCGATGTGTGATGGAATGTCAAATCCAATCTTAATTAGTTATTGATACAGAGACGATCATGTGACAAGACTTGACCATCCCCCACCCATGTGTAATTGTTTCCTGTCATTCCGGGGCGCATTGTGAGTATTTAGGAAACCAAGATGGCGGCTGACTGGCAAATAAACACACCTGGTTCTGTGTTTGGAAGGCGAGGGGACCCCCCTATTTTACTCCCCTTTCTGAGTCCTCCAGTAAGTCTTCTGCGTCCCACAAAGGGTCGCCATTACGTATGCAACAATGTATCGCTTCATATAGTCATATAGTATAATGTGGTATTACATTCCGACCAATCAGAGGCTGACCATGTGATCCATCAGAACTCCTCTATAATTAGGGGCTCTCCCTTCTGGCTAATAGGGAAGGGTCCAGAGAGAAGGAGCCCCTTCCCCCTTGACGTCCAAATGTCCTAATTGACAATGTCTTCAAGTGTTAAGGATACAGGTGGGGGGTGGAGGAGTTACCGGCTGATGAGCCAATCAAATCCCTCAAAGTACAGACTCAGTGCTTGCCTACTTGCTGACGATTTCCTTATTTTCCATTATCAACACCCTGTCTGCTTGCTGATGTTTTCCAGGTAGCAACCACCTCGTCCCGATCCAGCACCGCTCTCCCGATGCAGCGACGTGGTCTCCAGGATGACCGGCCCATTCTGATGACATCACTTAAGCATTCTTTCTTAGCTAGTTACTTTTATTTCGAGTCTTTCCTCTGAATTTCGCCTTCGTCTTGTATTACGACCTCCTGGTATTGACCCTTGGCTCGTCTTCTGGTTACCTTCATCTTCTACTCTGGTTTGCTGCGTCGTGAACGTTCTTCTGGTGATGACCCCTGGCTTCACTCAAACTCTGATTCTGCATCTCTCCCGGGAGTCCTACAACGCAACCGCCACCATTTGGGGTCTATTCCAAGGGCCGCGATCTGGGAATTTGACCGGCAAAGACCAGACCACCTTGCGGGGTTCTAGGGTGAAGAACAGGGAGATTCCTTAGATTCAGCACCAGCGTCTAACCAGTTGCGGTTAAAGGATCCACTTCCGGGGGAGAAGCATAAGAGGAACGTCTGTCGATTGCTTCCACTACTACAGATACAGATATTACAGATACTTTACCTAAAGGGGAACTCTCCAGGTGTCAGGCGTCCCTTACAATCATACAGTAGTAGGACTTTTAGCCATTATTACATTAGAATCCCTCGTGGAAACATCTGAGCTGAATCTATTGGTCCCTCCACAAGTCCCATAAATAGTCCTCATTACACAACCCGGAAGGACCTTCCGTCCCACGCGAAAAAGATCTGACGTCTGACATTTTCCTGTAGGTTTGACATTTAGATAAAGACAGGGATATGAAGCATGAGAAGTATTGAAGTGTCCTGAAATAAAACAGGCAAATAGATCAATGACTGATCGACCTGGGAGACCTCGAACGTGTCACCGCTCACCCCGACCCCAAAACAAGACTGATCTGTATTCATAGAATTGATGCCGATGTACATCGTAATCTCATGTTGGGCTACACATAGACATTTTCTTTTATATG